>NC_079167.1:84596940-84801940 GCF_947568905.1 Ostrea edulis
TTTAGCAATATAAAAATAAAAGCGAATAATTTTATTTCGTGAATGATGGTTGTTGTGAAATTACATGATGATAAATTTATCGTGTATAATTAGGAATTTACTGTAATATATGTATAGAAACATTGTCCTGTAGATGTTAGAATTTCTTTTGTTTGTTTTTTAGAACAATTGGTATCCTGGGAGCAGGACTAATGGGGGCTGGAATTGCTCAGGTCTCAATCGACAAGAACATGCATGTGTTCATGAAGGACATGTCTCTGTCAGGCCTGGCTAGGGGTCAGGAGCAAGTCCACAAAGGTCTCCAGACAGACGTCAAAAAGAAGAAGTTCACAACGTAAGTAGAACTGATTAATTTCAACGTACAGTTAAACACGCTTATAATGAATACACTTATAACAAATACTCTTATAACGAATACTCTTATAACGAATACTCTTATAATGAATACACTTATAACGAATACACTTATAACGAATTCATGTGTATTGTAAAGTGATATTTATTCCCCTATGAGAGGAAAATAGCGAAAATTTTATTAGATATAATGAAGTTTGGATATAACGAACCCTTTCTTGCTGGCCCTGGAGGTTCACTATAACCACGTTTTACTGTATAATAAAGTTTGATTATAACGAACTGTTTCTCGCTGGCCTGGAGGTTTCCTACTACTGTGTTCCAGTAAGAGTGCAATGTCAGACTGTATCGTAAACACGCGTGTCAGTAATACTAAGGAGCTGAGGGAGGAGGATGAATGAGAATGGGTGTAGACCGAGTCACTGAGAGAACATCAGTTTTCATGCTTCTTTTTCTCTTTCAGATTTGAGAGAGACTTAATTTACTCTCATATGGACGCCACACTACACTATGACGACTTCCACAAATGTGATATGGTCATCGAGGCGGTGTTTGAAGACTTGAACATCAAGCATCATGTGATTAAGGAGGTGGAGCAGGTAGGATGGAAAACCCAGACAAATCTACAGGGTTACATTTTATTTATGCCAACAGAATTATACATACCTATGACCATGAAGTTACTTTTGCCTATAGAGGTACATTTTACCTCTGACTATAGAATACCTTTCCCATCAAAATTACGTACTGGCCGTGATAGCCTAGTGGTTAAGATGCTTGCTTTGCTACCAGGAGGTACTAGGTTTGAGTCATGACCACGTCAGACATACCTATGACATTTAACACAAGTAGTGACTGTTCCTTGGCCAAGTGCCCAGTATTAGAAGTGAAAGTCATAGGTTTTTTGGATGTGACCATAAAAGAATTGAGGTTGCATGTCACTGGAGTTGTTGGCACAATAACGAACCCTCAGTGGTAGGGCCTTGAGTGCCATGCAAGATCAAAATCTGTGGCACTTAACCTAATACTGATGATGTCGCCAAAGAAATAAAAAGTTCTCACATGTAAAACAACAAACAAATACATTGAACCTTTTATTATAGGTACAGTATACATACATAATTAACTATTCCTTCTGAAACATACAAAAATGCATGTCCCTGTATATATTTCATATACATACAGAAATGCTTGTCTCTCTATATGTTTCACATACATACAGTAATGCTTGTCTCTGTATATATTTCATATACATACAGAAATGCTTGTCTGTATATATTTCACATACATACAGTGATGCTTGTCTCTGTGTATATTTCACATACATACAGAAATGCTTGTCTCTTGCATTTAAGAATAAAATGATGCTGGTCATTTCTTGGTATGAATTGCACTTTTAGGAATAAGTCTTTGATGTTCACAAATTTAACTGATAGTGATAAATTGATAGATGCATTTTTCACAATTATATTGAATTTGTATTTTACAGTACATACCAGAGCACTGTGTTTTTGCTTCCAACACATCAGCATTACCCATCAGTCAGATCGCCAAGGCCAGTCAGCGACCAGAAAAGGTAAAATTAGCACCAAATTGATGTGTACTTTTGTAAAATTAGCACCAAACTGATGTGAATGGCCACTGTTTTTTTTTTTTTTTGGTGGGGGGGTGGGGGGTTGCACCAGACTAGATTATTTAGCTACTATGTTTTGTAGAATTAGCACCACCACCATCTATTTGACTTGGAGATGTTAGTCAATTGAACTTTGTGCATTTTCAGCTCATTGGAATGCATTACTTTTCGCCTGTTGATAAAATGCAGCTTCTAGAAATCATCACAACACCAGAAACCTCCAAGGACACAGTGGGTAAGTTTTACATCACAGAGTTACTGGTCCTGAGCAGGAGCTGACTCTTGAATTCCTTAAGTGCCCTCAAAATTAAAGATTTAAACTAAAATCACCTCTAAACTGTAATGCTCCATTAGTTTACTTGTCAGACGTAGAGCTAGAGGCACACACACAGCCCTAAACCAACAGTTTTTAATTGATATCTTGTTGAAGTGAAGAATTAATTGTATGAAAGTACATGTTTCTTATTATATGCGTGTGTGTTTGACTAATTATGACATCACAAACTGCATAGCTACATTACACTCAAATTAATGCAATTCAGCAACAGGGTAACCATGGTTGCATTCAAACAAAACTGCTATACTTTTCAGTTCTGTTTCTTTTCACAGTTCACATATTGTACATCACTTTTGTTTCATGAGAAATTAACTTTGCGTGGATACAATGATATATTTATTCACAAGACAAAACTTTTGCGAATCATTATTTATGACACAAGTCTTCTTTAAGTAAAAGTTTTTTATGAGAACTAAATTTTCGCAAATCAGAAATAGCATTAAATTCCATATTTAGAAGAAAAACGATCCAAATGCAAGTTTGGTCATATTCATGATGTTATGTTCTCTCTATCAAACACTGATTAAATCAATTTTTAAAACATTTACCTGATGTAAGCTTATATATCTTACATTGTAAAAACAAACTTTCTTTATCAAATGAAGATTTTCACTGATCCGGAAAGAGCGCCCTAATTGTCCCCAATTCTTTGTGACGCATTATGACAATGTCTTTAAATTAGTTTCTTGTTACTTGAAGCTACTGCTGTTGATGTGGGACTCCGTCAGGGAAAATTAGTCATCATTGTTGGGGACGGTCCCGGCTTCTACACGACCAGAATCCTGGCACCGATGTTGGCAGAAGCTGTCCGACTTCTCCAGGTAGGAAGTGTATCAAATCGGCTTCCTTTTTATTCACACAGTCGTGTGATGCAGGATATAAAAGATCATCAATTAATTAATTACAGACTGCATGTGCAACAGTAGGGATTAATCATTTATTTTGATATTGCTTTATTGTTACTTTACATAATTACATGTATATTCTTGTGCAAATGCAACACACATTTACATACCATCTTTCTCATTCATCTACACTCAGTCTTGCACTTTGTACCCGCTTGATAATAATTACAATCAAAGATGAAGAATATTGATGATGGAGTTGGTTGTACCTTCATTTAGTAAGCTATGTGCTTAACAATAACTGAGAGTAGGCTTAATTGTCCTCTCCGAGCTACTGAGAGTGGGCTTAATTGTCCTCTGAGCTATTGAGAGTGGGCTTAATTGTCCTCTCCGAGCTACTGAGAGTGGGCTTAATTGTCCTCTCTGAGCTACTGAGAGTGGGCTTAATTGTCCTCTCTGAGCTACTGAGAATGGGCTTAATTGTCCTCTGAGTTATTGAGAGTGGGCTTAATTGTCCTCTCCGAGCTACTGAGAGTGGGCTTAATTGTCCTCTCCGAGCTACTGAGAGTGGGCTTAATTGTCCTCTCTGAGCTACTGAGAGTGGGCTACTAACTGGTATTGTATTTTCTGTAGGAGGGTGTGAACCCCCAACAGCTAGATAAGGTGACCACAAGCTTTGGCTGGCCAGTTGGAATGGCCACTCTAGCCGATGAAGTGGGCATTGATGTGGCATCCCATGTTGCTGAGGATCTTGGGAAGGCTTTCGGCAGTCGATTTGGAGGAGGTGACCCCGCTGTACTGAAAGAAATGGTGGCAGCTGGATGTTTAGGTTTGTATTGAGCATAATATCACAGAGAGAAAGAATGTTCAGCTGCTGAACACATATACAGACACAAATACAGACAAGACAATGGAATGTTGATGTGACCTTGATGAGAATGTTTTCAGCGGAGTACAAATCTACACTAAGTCCACAGCTACAGAAAATACGCTGAATTTTGTACCAGCGTACATTAGTTATTTTTTCTTTTTGTTGAATAAAATAGAAATTTATTAAACCCATTGATAATACACAGTGAATTGTTTTGTTATTTCAATGATGAGTCAAAATATACCCTTTAGCAATCATGATGCTTAATGTTTAAAACTGCTGAAAAATTACTTGAACTCTCTTACAAATTCATTTCATTCAAAAAGTACTTTATGTCTGCATACTTATATATACCACTAGTGTTTTTCTTGTCATCTAAATGTCACATGCTAAACAGTGATCAGTTTACTTCAGCTATATTGAAGTACCACCCGGGGCAAATTCCCCTGTATCCCTGATCATACAGACATAACTAATCATGTAGGTTAACCTATAAAATACTCCTCTGTATCCCTGATCATACAGAGATAACTAATCATGTAGGTTAACCTATAAAATACTCCTCTGTATCCCTCATCATACAGAGATAACTAATCATGTAGGTTAACCTATAAAATACTCCTCTGTATCCCTGATCATACAGAGATAACTAATCATGTAGGTTAACCTATAAAATATGTATAGTTTCTCAAATGCCAAGAGCACACATTCCAAAAATCTGATAGGATAGATTAATGCAGGTGTTGCTGATAGGATAGATTAATGCAGGTGTTGCTGATAGGATAGATTAATGCAGGTGTTGCTGATAGGATAGATTAATGCAGGTTTTGCTGATAGGATAGATTAATGCAGGTGTTGCTGATAGGATAGATTAATGCAGGTGTTGCTGATAGGATAGATTAATGCAGGTTTTGCTGATAGGATAGATTAATGCAGGTGTTGCTGATAGGATAGATTAATGCAGGGGTTGCTTGTTTACAGGAAGGAAATCTGGGAAGGGATGCTTTGCGTACGATCCAAGTAAGGGCAAAAAGAAGGGGAAAACAGAAAATATGGAGGCCCTGGCCATCTTAAACAGGCATCGCCTTGCTCCTACGGAAGCGTAAGTACTAAGGAAATCTTAGATAAGATCAATGTATCTACTGCTTGCATTAACATATATCTGCCTAACTTGTGTCTTCTGACTAGTCATACTGTGACTGCTTACATTAACGTGTCTTCTGACTAGTCATACTGTGACTGCTTACATTAACATATATCTGTCTGACTTGTGTCTTCTGACTCTTACATTAACATATATCTGCCTGACTTGTGTCTTCTGACTCTTACATTAACATATATCTGTCTGACTTGTGTCTTCTGACTCTTACATTAACATATATCTGTCTGACTTGTGTCTTCTGACTAGTCATACTGTGACTGCTTACATTAACATATATCTGCCTGACTTGTGTCTTCTGACTCTTACATTAACATATATCTGTCTGACTTGTGTCTTCTGACTCTTACATTAACATATATCTGTCTGACTTGTGTCTTCTGACTAGTCATACTGTGACTGCTTACATTAACATATATATGCCTGACTTGTGTCTTCTGACTCTTACATTAACATATATCTGTCTGACTTGTGTCTTCTGACTCTTACATTAACATATATCTGTCTGACTTGTGTCTTCTGACTAGTCATACTGTGACTGCTTACATTAACATATATATGCCTGACTTGTGTCTTCTGACTAGTCTTACTGCGCACACAAGGAAGCTTGCTTCACATTGTGAGAATTCTTAATGAATTAAAAGCTTGTGAAGGGACAAAATATTGAAGAACCTGATTAAAACTTTGGTCTTGTCTGACAAATGTTTGTACTTACAGAAACACGACAGAGGATCACCAGTACCGACTCTTCTCGCGATTTGTCAATGAAGCCGTCTTCTGTCTTCAGGATGGAATTCTTATGACTCCTGTGAGTGAAACAATGTAAAACAGAGAATCTTAACAGTAAACAGGAAAAATATAGATGTAGAAATGTAGTTTCTTTTTGGTTGTGTGATTCTGAAGTTTTGATGGATTAAAACTATAAATTGATGTGCAATATCTCTTGGTTTCAGTTGGAGGGAGATATAGGAGCTGTCTTTGGTCTTGGATTCCCACCATTTTTCGGAGGTAGGCATCAACAAACCTTGCCTTTTTTTTTTTCACTGTAAACTTTTTGATAATGATATTTACCGTTATCCAACCTATTAGATGTATTGTGTTAGCCATGATATTTAGTTAGTGTTGAGATGTTTAGATATGTAGTGTTTGCCACTAGTCTGATTGAGTGCCTTTATCATTTGATGGTGTATCCTTTTCAGGTCCCTTCCGTTACTTGGATTTACACGGCGCTGGACAGTTAGTGGACAGAATGAGGCGGTACGAACAACTATACGGAGAACAATTCACACCATGCCAGCTGTTACTGGATCATGCGAAAGACTCTTCAAAGAAATTTCATGTGTCAAATTAATCTGGAGTTATAGCATAATCTGAACAAGTCATGTGATGAGGCTTATGGTGTAGACATTAAGTGCATCATCTGATGATGTGAATCTTGTGATATCTCATTTCCTGTTGGGGAAGACTTCATACATGCAGTAGTTCTCATTGTTACAACAGGTCATACATGTATTTATAAAATAAACTCTCATATTTATATTAAACAAAATACAAGTCTTACTTTTGATGATTTGTACAGAATAATGCAAGATACAACATTGCAAAGTGATTATTAGGACAGGCTGGCATGGGAAGGTCACTGATTTGAATGATCTTTGGTGCTGGAAGGTTGCTGGTTTGATTGGTTACCGGTGCTGGAAGGTTGCTGGTTTGATTGGTTACCGGTACTGGAAGGTTGCTGGTTTGAATGATTACCGGTGCTGGTTTGAATGATTACCGGTGCTGGAAGGTTGCTGGTTCGAATGATTACCGGTGCTGGAAGGTTGCTGGTTCAAATGATTACCGGTGCTGGAAGGTTGCTGGTTTAAATGATTACTGGTACCAAATGTTTGTATCTGTGTACCCAGAAGTAAATGGAGGATGGCGACAGACTGTTGTTTCTTACGTGTCGGACATTCAAACAAATTGACCAGTCTGAACAATGAAATGGACTGTCTCTTCCTAAAGGACAAACAGAATTTTTGATGGAGAAATTTCTTGGACTGGCAGTTTTCAAAAACTCGTGAGATGGCTGTCATCGACTGTCGACCTCATGGAATCGAGTCACTGGTACTTGTACTACAGTCTAATTAAAATCTTAGGATCTGATTTTAATTCGATTGACTTGTACTACAATCTAATTAGAATCTTAGGATCTGATCTTAATTCGATTGACTTGTACTACAATCTAATTAAAATCTTAGGATCTGATCTTAATTCGATTGACTTGTACTACAATCTAATTAAAATCTTAGGATCTGATTTTAATTCGATTGACTTGTACTACAATCTAATTAAAATCTTAGGATCTGATTTTAATTCGATTGACTTGTACTACAATCTAATTAAAATCTTAGGATCTGATTTTAATTCGATTGACTTGTACTACAATCTAATTAAAATCTTAGGATCTGATTTTAATTCGATTGACTTGTACTACAGATTCTCTTTGACTGTACAATAAATTGGTGACCACTGAAAGTTCCTAATAAAGATAGTGTATGCAACTTTCTACCAACTTTGAAACATAATTTGTATGAAAATATAATTTCTTTTAAAAATATTTTAATAAAACATCTTCCCTTCCCATAGACTTCAATGTAAATTTCTTGGTGAAATAAATCAAGCAGTAAACAAAAGTTTGAAAATTCCTACGGTGGATTATTTTTATTTGATGAAACCTTCAAAATGATACCATGATTACAAAAATCCCACCATCCATTTACTAGATATGAAACATATGGTCGTTATACATTGAATACCTTTAAAGACATTATTCTTTAACACCCTCCTTCCCCCTTCTGTATGTCCTTTTCGGTGTTTTTGACTCCCACCCTTCAACCCCACAGACACAGTTAATCAATCCGGAATTATATAATGCCACATAAATGGTTTTGACAGTTAGAAGTGTCACATGATTATATTTTTATCCATCACTTGTGTCATGTGATATAAAGATGGCAGCATCCATGGGGTTTGTTTTGGTTTTTGTGTTGGGTTTAGTCGGTGAGTATAAATAGCATTTACAGGGGTTATACCTGTATTAGGTTTAGAAGCATTTTCTTAGATAATTTACAAACGGTTCAAACTGACAACAGTCTAACGATCAAGTCGAATTTTATCCCCGAGCCGTTAGACACGAGGTGAAACCTTGTGGTCTGGTCCTTTGAATTATTCGATGTCCACCTGTACCCTGGCATCTGATGAGCAGAATCACGTGCATACCTGACCTTGTAAATTTTGGTGATAAGGTGAATTCGATGTCTGTATTATATTGTATACCAGAGACTCGGGGGGGGGGGGGGGGGGGGGGGGGGGGGCTGTTACGATATACTCTTTTGCATTTTTCCCCCTTCCTGTGGCAGTGACATTGTGTTTTGAAAAGTAAAATTTATATAGTATTCATTTATAGATAAGGTTTTATTATCCTAACCATTAAATATATGGCAAAAAGACAGGAAAAGGTCCAGATAGAGAGCATCAAAATGACATCAAACCCTGTAGTAAAGAAGTTTATGGGAATTGTAATTGTTTAAAAAAAAAAAGCAATGAAATATAAAATTCAAATATTACATAAGTTGACCATTCCTATTTGTATATAATCACATAATGTTTAACATCACATATGTGTAATTAATACACACACACAAGTGAGTTTTTCTCATGTATACTTCTATTGAAATGATCAAATTAATATTGTTTTACTTTTGTTTGTTTTTTCAACTTACACAGAGCATTATATCGTATTCTAAAAATGTTGAGTTGAAATAAGTATTTGATGATGTAATTTACGTAACTGTTAAAATCTAGTTTATCAGCTAGGTGCAAGATTATGTTTTCTTTATCTTGTGTTAGATAATGCAATGTAAATTCACCGTTCAATCTGATTGATTGAATTGGGGTATTATTGTAATTTAAATCTGGTTATGTTTGCAGTAGATAAAATGAATCCGTAGATGATAATTATCGTGGCATTTAGCAACTAAGTATTGATTTGCAAAATTTTAATGCACAAAAATTATTTATAGCATTTTGACCCAAAATTGCAAATTTAAAGTGAATATATATATATATATATATATATATATATATATATATATATATATATATATATTCAAATAGAAAGAGTTGATATCACACAGTCAAAATAATTCAATAAAAAAGCAGAAAAATATACAGTTCCAAAATATATTTAAATCACTAGCGCTTTCTGGATTTTAACACCCATCCTCAGGTGAATATATATATATAATCCAAATAGAAAGAGTTGATATCACACAGTCAAAATAATTAACAAAAAAGCAGGAAAATAATTATGCAGTTCCAAAATATATTAGAAACCAGAAACATGTAGTCTGTGGTGTAAATACATTTGTAGATTTAGTGTAGTTTTAGTGCTAGGTGTATTTACATGTACAGGGCTGTCACTGTCCTTTTTGGTACAGGGTCTGGGTCCCAAAAGATTGGGAAAATTATCAATGTTTTGGGTCAAATTGGGAAATTTTACATATCAGGCCTTGTTGAAAAATGCGCGAGAAGTTATAAGTTAAAACGAAACTAACACGATTTAATTTTTTTAATGTAACAGTTTGTGATATTGGGAATTTCTAGATAAGTAAATTGGGAATTTTGGGGGCTTTCCCATTTGGGAAGGATCCGTTTATCGGAGATTGACGGCCCTGAGGTAGTTTTTGTTATTTTGTTATTATTCTCTGTTAATATTGGCCACATTATGTAATTCTTTTTGTTTCCCGAAAATTTGACAGTCTAGTTGTACATGTGTGTCATTGGTCATTTTAGTACTTTGTATATATATAATATATATAATAATTATGTGTATAAATGCAAAATTTTCCAGATTTATGCATCTTCACAGTCCACTCTGCTCCCTACAGAGTTTTTGCAGGAAGCAGAGTGGACTGAAAATCCTTGTGTTGTGAAGATAAAATGTATGGTACATGTAATAGGGGATTTAATATTGTCTCTTGGCAGCATCATGTCAGGCAGTGGACAGCGTGAGACTGTTGATTCTTGGGGACTGGGGGGGTCTCCCAGCTTCTCCCTACCATACCTCCATAGAAATGGGAGTGGCCAAACAAATGTCGGCTGTGGCTAAAAAGTATGGTCCAGAGGCCATCCTGGCTTTGGGGGACAATTTCTACTTTGATGGAGTCCAGAATTCAGATGACAAAAGATTTGAGGTAAATTTTATCACTTTAAAAAATTTGTTTTCCTGTCCATAGATAACATGACTTCAATATACAATACATGCGTATAATAAGTGGGTTTATTTCACCCAAGAATGACTGGCAATTGCTTGTTTACAGAATGGGTTTATTTCAACCCGAGAATGACTGACAATGGTTTGTTTACAGAATGGGCTTATTTCACCCTGAGAATGACTGGCAATTGCTTGTTTACAGAATGGGTTTATTTCAACCCGAGAATGACTGGCAATTGCTTGTTTACAGAATGGGTTTATTTCACCTCTAGAATGACTGGTTATTGTTTTTAGCTCACCTGAGCTATGGTAAAGCTCAAGTGAGCTTTTCTGATCACCTGTTGTCCGTCGTCTGTCTGTCTGTAAACTTTTTACATTTTCGACTTCTACTCCAGAACCACTTGGCCAATTATAACCAAACTTGGCC
This sequence comes from Ostrea edulis, assembly GCF_947568905.1. Classification (NCBI taxonomy): domain Eukaryota; kingdom Metazoa; phylum Mollusca; class Bivalvia; order Ostreida; family Ostreidae; genus Ostrea; species Ostrea edulis. The sequence continues at coordinate 84,607,827 of NC_079167.1, forward strand.
AAAAGCATCCTTAGTTGAAGGGCTTTCAAGTTTAATGAAGGGCCATGCCCTCTTCAAGGGGAGATAATCGCAAAAATAGGGTGGGGTCATCTTCTCAAGAACCACTAAGCCAGAAGAGCTGAAATTTACCTGAAAGCTTCCTGACATAGTACAGATTCAAGTTTGTTAAAACCATGGCCCCCGGGGGTATGATGAGGCCACAACAGGGGATCAAAGTTTTACATACAAATATATAAGGAAAATCTTTAAAAATCTTCTTCTCTAAAACTACTGGGCCAGGAAAGTGGAAATTTATATGAAAGCTTCCTAACATAGTGCAGATTCAACTTTTTAAAATCATGCCCCCCCCCCCTCCAAGGATAGGATGGGACCACAATAGGGGATCAAAGTTTTACATACAAATATATAGGGAAAATCATTAAAAATCTACTTCTGAAAAATCACGGGGCCAGGAAAGTTTACATTTGCATGAAAGCTTCATGACATAGTCCAGATTCAATTTTGAAAAAGTCATGGCCCCCGGGAGTAGGTTGGGACCACAATAGGGATCAAAGTTTTACATGCAGATATGTAGGTAAAATCTTTAAATATGAGCCAAGGTGAGTCAGGTGAGCGATGTGGCCCATGGGCCTCTTGTTTTACAGAATGGGCTTAGTTTGGTCCCTGAGAATGACTGGCAATTGTTTTTATACAGAATGACTGGCAATTGTTTTTATACAGAATGACTGTCAATTGTTTTTATACAGAATGGACTTAGTTTGGCCCTCGAAAATGACTGACAATTGTTTTTATACAGAATGGGTTTATTTTGGCCCCTTAGAATAACTAGCAAAGTTTACTATACAATATTTTAATGAAGAGTGATATATACAGCTTTCCGTAATATTTGTGTGTTATTTGCAGCAAAATGCATGCAGCTATGACATTTTAGTTTGATTGAAAAAATATCATAGATTTATTTCTGACATCAAGTCAAACGAAATGTCATAAATGTGGTTGTAAGTACTAGAGATTGTTTTTATGATAAACAAATGTCTCCCCAGCTCCCCAAATTGGAAGTGCTCCAAATGAAACCTCCTCTCTTTAATGTACTGCATGGTGTAGAGGAGAAAGCATGAGCAGGAACATAGACATTATTAACTCCGATAAGAAACATAAGAGAAGCGTTCACAAGCTATTTTAACATCCTCCAACCCTTTTAGATCCACTATAACCTTTAGGAAAATAACTGGATCCTCCTGTCCCAACAATATGCACATCTACAAATGACAATGAAGCATTGTACAAAGTTTCAAATCTATCCAATAAGCCATTTAGGAGAAGTGTTCACAAGCTATTGTAGTGGTCAACTGGGTTCGATCGCCGGTGGCCAGATAGCTCAATTGGTAGAGCACCTGACTAGAGATTCAGGGGGCCCGGGTTCAAATTCCGGTCTGATCCGTTGCATTTTCTCCCTTCCTGTTACACTATATTACATCCTCCACCCCTCTTAGATCCACTATGACTTTTAGGAATATAATTGAATCCTCCTATCCCAACAATATCTACATCTACAAATGGCAATGAAGCATAGTACAAAGTTTCAAGTCTATCTGAGAAGCCATATAGGAGAAGTATTCACAACCTATTTTACATCCTCCACCCCTCTTAGATCCACTATGACTTTTAGGAAAATAATTGGATCCACCTATCCCACCAATATGCACATCTACAAATGGCAATGAAGCATAGTACAAAGTTCCAAGCCTATCTGATAAGCCATTTAGGCTTTTTGTGACAGACAGACAGACGGATGGAAAGTACAAAAACAATGTCTCGATCTACTTGATTTATTATAAATCACTGAGTGTATGATTACTTGATTTATTATAAATCACTGAGTGTATGATTACTTGATTTATTATAAATCACTGAGTGTGTGATTACTTGATTTATTATAAATCACTGAGTGTATGATTACTTGATTTATTATAAATCACTGAGTGTATGATTACTTGATTTATTATAAATCACTGAGTGTATGATTACTTGATTTATTATAAATCACTGAGTGTGTGATTACTTGATTTATTATAAATCACTGAGTGTATGATTACTTGATTTATTATAAATCACTGAGTGTGTGATTACTTGATTTATTATAAATCACTAAGTGTGTGATGTTTTAGGAGACCTTACTTGATTTATTATAAAATACTGAGTGTGTGATGTTTTAGGAGATATTATTGATGTTATAGGAGACCTTTGAGAAGGTGTTTGAGGCTCAGCCTGGGCTGGACTCCATTCCCTGGAATTTAGTGGCAGGTAACCATGACCACAATGGAAATGTATCAGCGCAAATCGAGTACACTCAACGATCCAAAATCTGGTAATGAAACACGGTTAAATCTAGTACACTCAATGATCCAAAATCTGGTAATGAAACGCAGTTAATTTTTTGTATAATGTATTCTTCTGATGAACATGGTTCTTGTAACAAAATATGAAAATGTAAAAAATCTAATCATGACAGGCGATTTCCAAACTACTTCTACTCCCTGACATACAACATCACAGGAGGGAGCATGGTCCAGATCCTGATGATTGACACCATACTGCTGTGTGGAAACACTGGCTATGATCACCTTCACGACCAGCCACATGGAGCACTTGACCAGGAAAAAGCAGACGACCAGCTCACCTGGATCACACAGAACCTGAAAAGCAGCAGGCAAGTTTGCTGTTCAAGAATTAGACATTAATGTCCCGCTGTACTCTGGAAATCCCCCCCCCCCCACCTTCTCACCATTTCTCTGTATTGTATAGAATTCAGCGAGGGCCATGTGGTCCACAGAGGTGTTATCCTTTGATTGACTTAAATGTCGATGACAAGACGGTGCGATGACAATCATAACGTGATGACAACAGCGATGACACCACACTCTGTCGTAGTATTGCGATATCATTTTATTTTTAATTAATACTGTATTGACATCACCATGTTGGTATAGAGCCAAATTAAGAAAACAAATGATTAACAACATCACCAACTAGCACGCAAGAATTCAATGAGAGCTATATACATGGGACTAGTGTTTATTTCTCTACCCCCCCCCCCCCAAAGTGCCTTAAAGTAAACACATGCATGATGATTTGTGCATCTGATGTGCTAAATCTTGAATATCCAGAAATATATATATGTACACATGCCGTGTTTACAAGTAGACACACGTAAATTTTGTTTGTACTTTCACTGTTTGATATTCTTTCTAAATGACATGTAATTTATTTTTTTGTTCAGTGCGGACTACTTGTTTGTGGCGGGACATTTTCCTGTTTATTCTATTGCTGAACATGGTCCTACTCAATGTCTGATCAGCAAACTCCTTCCCCTCCTCCAGCAGTACAACGCTGTCTACCTGTCAGGCCACGATCACAATCTACAGGTAAATCTAGACATTTGTCTATTTCTGAGTAAATTCACACTTCAATGTCTTGTCTATTCCTGAGTAAATTCACAAAAGTTTGTCTATATCTGAGTAAGTTCTCACTTATCTATTTCTTGGTTCAGCTTTTCAAATTAACAAGGCCTGGCCTGACCAAATTCTATTTCTGATTTTTAACATTTCAGATTGTCCAGACCCCGTTTAACCAAGTTCTATTTATAATTTTCAGCATCTTCAAGTGACCAGACCTGGCTTGACCATGAACTTCTTTGTGATTGGAGCAGCCAATTTTGCTGATGATAGTCACGCCCATGCCAAAGATGTGCCTACGGGGTCATCCAAATTCTTCTGGGCGAAAGAGAGAGACCTGGGTGGGTTTGCTTATATGGAGCTCACCAAACAGAATGCTACGTTTACCTTCATTGATGGTGTAGGAAAAAACCTGTACCAGAAAATGCTTCTACCTCGTAGAATCCCTCGTCAATAGTCAACGTCTCAGTAGAGCATCGCATTCATTGAATTAAGACACGCGTGCATTAGGTCTGAGAGGGGCGTGTCAGTATTAGTCTGAGAGGGGCGTGTCAGTATTAGTTTGAGAGGGGCGTGTCAGTATTAGTCTTCAGGTTCTTTGTTATTTCATTTTTCTGTGCAATGTTTTTTGTTTTATACGAGATGATATATTTTATAATGGAAATGTTTATGTTTGTCAGTGTACCTCACATATCATGGCTTTATGTTATAATTATATCTGTACATACCATGGCTATATTATAATTATAGCTGTGCATCTAATCAGACCGACATTTAGATTCTCTGAAGTCATTTGTTAATCAAAGTACTAAGCAAGGTAGTAAGTATGCTATTAAATTTGTTAACCAATGTACTAATTCTTTTAGTATGATATCACATTTGTTAGTCAATGTAATAAGCAAAAATCTTATTTATTAACCGATGTATCAATTCTGTTAGACGGTAGGCATGCAACTACATTTGCTAATCAAAATACTAAGCAAATAGTACCGAGTATGCTATTACATTAAAAAAAATCATTGATTTTACACCAAAAATTACACGCCACAAAAAATCATTGATTTTATGCCAAAAAACCCCACAAAAATCATTGATTTTACATTATAAAAAATGTAGGGCACATTCTTACCAGAGCTGATGTGATGTGTTGAACTTTGTGATTCTATTTTAACCTATAGATTTATATACCGTATAAGCAGAATTTTTAGTGAGGATTTAATTTTGGCATTGCTAGTTATATTTACCCATTTTTATGGAAAAATCGCTTAATTTGTGTCTCGCTAAAATTCCACTTACACGGTTTACTGTCCGTGTTGACTGTGATATTCGGCATTATCTTCTATACTGTGATCGTGAGCTGAAAAAATTTCTATGCAATGTTTATATCTACAGACTGCGCATTCCAATATTTTATACCATGTCATATGATAATCTATGAATGATGTTAGTTTTATATTGATATTTGCTCAAGCCCAAAGAATTCTGTTAATAAATCAAAACAAACTGTCTTGTTATTCCTTTGTGTAGATTTATTGAATGTGTGGGGTATATAAAACTGAATGATTTCCAACATACGTATATCATTCATGATTTTTGTTTTAATTTATTTGCATTCCAACATGATTTTGCTATGAAAAACTTTCCAATATGTTGTGGTTCATTTCACGACTTGCAGTGTCATCACAATGCCACACTTCAGGAGGAATAACACATCGTAAAAATGGCCAACTTCCTGCTTAAACATGATATCAGCAATACGTGTACATGTATATTCCTTTTACCTCTGCCTGTATGGGTAGCCCAGTAGATTAACATGTCGACTGCTGATCTGTGGATTGTGGGTTCTAATCTAGCAGGGTTTTTTAAACACCCAACACCCCCCAAGTCTATCTGCATCTAAAACTGTTTTTCTTAACTAAATAAGGTAAATTTAAAACTTTTCCCATTTCAAAATACATGTATACTCTTCAAAAAAAGAAATGCATAACGTTTTTTTGGGAATATAATAAAGATTTATCAAGGTTAATATATTATATGGATCTTGACCTACTTCAGGACTCGGTCAGCTTCCCATGTGCTGTCTGTCGTACAGGTGTAGGCAGCACCAGTTTTTCCTGCGATGGCTGCAAGCACTGGGTGCACAAGAAATGCAGTGGGGCTCATGCGCCTGTTTGTGGACCCTCACTTTAGGTGCTCAAGGTACAGGGGAATGGATCGCCTTCTTGATGGCAGGCCGAAGAGTGATGTCCAAGTTGGTCTGGACAAGTTGGAGGTTGTAGGTTCCTTCTGCTACCTCAGAGACATGCTTTCTGCAGCTGGTGGCTGTGACCTTGCGACCACTACAAGTGTGAAGACCGCTTGGAAGAAGTTCAAGGAGCTGCTACCAGTCCTGACATCACGCCACCTGTCGTACAAGACCCGTGGTCGAGTGTATAGCACTTGTGTACGGAGCGCCGTGCTCTGTGCCAGTGAGACTTGGGCACTGACCAAGCCAAATCTCCGTCGCCTACAGTGCAGTGACAGGGCCATGATCATACAGACCTGCAACATCAAACCAGAAGATATGGCCACTGTAGAGTCAAATGAATTGCTGGGGCGGCTTGGTCTCGATGACTTTGACCTCATCCTAAGGGAAAGGAGACTCCGCTGGTATGGCCATGTTGTCAGATCCAGCACTGCAGTTAAGTGCACTCTCAATATACAAGTTCCTGGAAGGCGTAGAGTTGGTCGGCCAATGATATCTTGGAAAGAGCTGACGGAGAAAGATCGAATAGAATGGAAGCTCTCTACTGCCAACCCTCATGATCAGAAAAAAAGGAGATCTGAGGTGAGATCTGCCATGTGTGCAGCTAGCCAGCTATCTGGAAGGAAGCCCACTAGTGTGGACAATACCCGTACACCTGCACGTAAATAAAAAGGAACTTTCAACATTCCAGCAATGTCCAAATGTTCATTTGTAAAGAATGTTTATTGGACTTCAGAAGTACAAGGTCACTTCACTTCAGTATTTGGTATGTCCTCCATTGGCATCAATAACTGCTGGGCATTGTCTTCTCATTGATGAAATCAGATTTCGAATAAACTGCCATGGGATGTTGTTCCACTCCGTTAGCAACACATTTGTAAGTTGTTGCAATGTCTGAAGTGCAGGTTGATGTTGCCAGATGTGTCTATCCAGTTCATCCCAAAGGCGCTCAACAGGGTTCAAATTCAGCAATTTTGACGATCAAGGCAGAACTGGGATGTTGTTGGCATTAAGAAAAGCAGTTGTATGCTTAGCTGTGTGCGGTCTTGTGTTGTCATGCTGAAAAATTGCACCATTATTCTGCATAACTGATACAACATGATGCCGAAGAATTTCATCACTGTAGTGCAGGGCCATCAGATTGCCCTGCATATGCACCACTTGTGTTCTTCCGGTACTGCTGCCCTCATTATTACACTTCTGCCACCAAATTTGTTGACTTCCTGGATACAATTAGGGGCAAAACGTTCATTTGGTGCAGCAGGAACTTGACTCGTCGCTAAACTAAACAGTTTTCCAGCACATATGTGTCTGGGCTCATTGAAGTCTGTTTTGTCGACGTTGCTGCATGTCAAGACAACAGCGCTTACAGGTCAACTTGCTCTTAAGTTCCATTCTCACATAAAAGGTTACGGACTGTCTGGTCTGATATCCTGTGTTGTCCAGGGATGACAGCAGGTGTAGATGAAGCTGTCGCAAACCTTTCACGCAAATGGCGTAGTTCGATGAACCTATCCTGGGCCAGCGTTGTTACCCTTGGTCACCCAGAAAAGCTACGGGTCACGTGTTGATACTTGTTGGTTATACCCGTCCCAAAGGCGAGATGTGTCTGTGATTCAGGTGCTTCTAATCGACCGATTGCATTGTTCCACTGGGCTTCGTTGAGATGTGGCATAATTTCGTCATTGATTGTCTAAAGGCACATCTGATTTAAAAATCTGGAAACCCCTGGCATTTATAGGCATAAGATCTATGTCCCACGAGAAATGCATCCCAACTTGATAAACTTGTGTGAAATGTGTACATCAAGCATACACGAATTCATGCAAAACAACAACCTGTCCCATTTAATAACCCTCGATTGGAAAATTGGTTTGTTTCTCTCAATGGTATAACATATTATGGTTATTTAAACACTTTTATCTAACAAATAATTTCTTCATAGCAAGAAAAAAAAAGTTGCAATGCGTTTCTTTTATTGAAGAGTATATATTATTGTACATATCTTCCACTTTCCATCCATATCAGATTTCTCTGGTGTCTTATCCCTCCTTAACAATAAATTTGGTACACTGTGCCAATCTGACCAATCATTGAAAATTAAGGTAGTCCACGCCTGTTCCTACTTGTTGACTGACAAGCCTGGAAAGTTGTGGGAAATGGGAATTAAAGTTTTAAAAAATTGCATCTAATTTGACTGTAAATGTAACTGTTAAATGTTTATCTAAGTTCTATTTTGCCATTTCGAGGGGAAGCTCAGCTTTGCCACATTATAAGGGGATGATGCTCCACGTTGCCACATAAGGGGAGGCCCTGCTTTGCCACATTGTGTTGAATGCTCCACTTTGCCTCATAAGGAGACGATGCTCCATTTTCAGTATATACATACATACAAACATACATAAATACCAAAAATAACCCATGAAAGCTCGAAAGCTTATTTCCAATGGGGTCCTTTGATGCACGGATGTTTGCGCTAGGGGGTCATTTATGTGGAAGGAAACTGGAGTACCCGGAGGAAATCCACATGTCTGAGCGGGTGACCGCCATACCCTCTCACATACAACCACTGCCAATCACGGGGATCGAACTCGGGTCGCGGCGGTGTGAAGTGAGAGTGCTACCTCTGCGCTACCCGGACACCCGGACTATTTTGTCACATTGTGTTGGATGCTCCACTTTACCACATTATGAGATGCACCACTTTGCAGAACTTTTGTTATATCTCTTGTAACTGCCTTCACACTATAATACAAGGCCCAGTTACACCAAGATGAGTTAAAAGGTTAACTGACAGTTAATATGCTACTGTGGAAGCATTTTAATTCGTGGGGGTCAATGTTCGTGGGCAAGCAAAATCTTGCTGGTTCATGAGGACGTAATTTCGTGGGTAAGCGATACAATGTCACTAGGAGATATAACTCTACTTGGTTTAAAAAAATGCTCGAGGACACGTAAATTCGTGGGTAAGAGTGCCCACAAAGTCCACGAACATCAACCCCCCCACGAACAATGATGATTCTGCAGTATACAGATATAAGAGTTCATGAGAAGTTAACTGTCTGTTAAAGTTAACTAACAGGACCCGGTTGTATGGAGGTTAATTAACTTTAACTAACAGGACCCGGTTGTATGGAGGTTAATTAACTTTAACTAACAGGACCCGGTTGTATGGAGGTTAGTTAACTTTAACTAACAGGACCCGGTTGTATGGAGGTTAGTTAACTTTAACTAACAGGACCCGGTTGTATGGAGGTTAGTTAACTTTAACTAACAGGACCCGGTTGTATGGAGGTTAGTTAACTTTAACTAACAGGACCCGGTTGTATGGAGGTTAGTTAACTTTAACCAACAGGACCCGGTTGTATGGAGGTTAGTTAACTTTAACCAACAGGACCCGGTTGTATGGAGGTTAATTAACTTTAACTAACATGCAGTTAACTTGTCATTAATTCTTACATTTATATAGCAAGAACTAGACAATACCTGTCTGTTAAAATTAACTAACTTTTGTGCAACCAGGTCCAAGATTATTAACTTAATACAGTAAATCATGGTTATAGTGAACCTTCACAGCCAGCGAAAAACAGTTCATTATAATAAAACTGTTATATCCAATAAAACTCTCATTATTTTCCTCTCATATGGGGAATAAATATCACATCGGAATAAGCATAAATTCATTATAAGCATGTTTTACTGTATAGGGAAATATGTCTGCTTGCAGATTTGCACGGGAAAGTGGATAGAACTTGCAAAGGATGCAGAAGAACATATTTCCCAATGTTCATTCAGTGACCCTTTCTATTACCGTACATGTGCATATTTTTCTAATTCCATAGGTATTTTCAATTCTAAAATTGTTCCTTCCTCTACATTTTCAGACCAAGTGTTTTTGTCAGTCATTATTTTGTAAATGGAGGTCAGTGACATCATAATTGAGCATGCAAGTACACAAGTATTCCCCAGACTTTTACATTGCCGACCTTTATGGGTCAGTGAATGCCTAGGTACTCTCTATAGAATCAATAGAAGAAAATATCTAATAGGCACATAGTCAGAAAGAAAAAGTGTATTCAAAGTATGACAAGGGGTCTGGGGCCACCTTGAGACCCCCAGTGGGTCCAGAGCAGAGACCTGGTGGGGGCAAAGCTCCCGGGTTTTACCAATGAAATCACATATCTTTTGTGTATAGGAACAGGATTTCTTGTCAATTTCCAAACCCCGAAAGAATTCACAAAATTATTCTCTAAAGTGTTTTTGTATGTCAACTCACTGTGTGTACTTGGACTGAATTTACATTCCTTTCACAAATTTTTTTCATTGTTTTTGACTGGTATATATGGTAAATGTTACTGATAACAAAGAATATCATAATCCGTCTACTGCATGAACATATATGATGTACATTAAAGTGATATTTAACATGGTGGTAATAATTTGAAATTCAAAAAGGGCTTCAAATTTGATTGAATGGACATTATAATGCAGTTATTTTTGAGGCCAAATATATAAATGGCAAAGATCTATCTATATCTCTCTTGCAAATGATGTGTACGCAGTTGCATACTTGTGTATAGGCAGCTACGCGCCTGTCTGAATATGTGATAATATTGTCTGAAAGATAATACACATGTAGTTACTGGTCTACAGTAAAACTAGAGGAATTATAATAAGACCAAGTCTCTGTTTATTGTGAGTTTATTTCTATGGAGAAAGCATTCCCGTTTTTCTCGTATAATCCTAAATCACGTCAAAGTCCTTTACCATCAATGAATTCATAAATACATTCAGCAGAGCATCAACAGATCATTACAGAATATACATACAAGAAATTGTCCTTTCTCAGCAGTATATATTGTTTTCATACAATTATACAATAATTTGCTCAACATAAATATTCCTTTATGACAAAATAAATTATATAAATGGTGCATTGATAGAGTGTTTGAATGAAAAAATATTTGAAAAGTCGTGTATTTTGACAGAAACAGTTTTCCATTTTATAAATTTCCATGATTATGGCACACATAAAACACAAAAGTAATTAATGTTAATTAATATGATATATAAAACTGTAGCACTTTCATTTGAATTCCAAGTAAATCATGATTAATGTATAACATATAACATAGAATTAAAGCTCCACACAAAACATGGCTTATCACAGAACGGTAGAACAGGTGCCGACGACACAGAGAATTGGCATTTTGTTTTTCAGCAGATTCTGTTTAAAGGGAGGTAAATCTATCACAGATCGTAGTGATTGGGTTATATACAATATATACAGTAGCTTTGGTTGACTGCCGTTGGTTAATATTAAGATCTACACTAGTGTTAGGGGTATAATACTGGATGGATTCACTTAAAGTTGTGCATGCTTTGCCGCTCTATCTGGTCTACACTGTACATAAAATCGGCACATTAATCTCAGTCCTGATTGGAGCGTCTATATGGAGCATCGTAAGGTGACTGGTTTGGGTTGCGTCGTCTGAAAGAGTAAATGAATTGTTTATTTCCAATTTCATTACATTAAATCAGCTAAATTATTCCAAAATTACTGATAAACCTCATTATCTCAAACTTGATGGGGCTGAGAAAAAACTTCAAGATATCCAAGGGTTTGAGATGTTGAAGTCAAAATACATAACCTGTAACTTCCAACTCACTTTGACATATTCATGGTATTCGAGATATCGATGCTCGAGACACTGAACTTTAACTGTACATACTCGTCACTATGATTTACTCAGAGAAATGATGTGTTAACCAAGAGACTGACAGTGTTTGAGCAGTATCCTTCTGGACATTAAGTCACTACATGTAAACACCAGCAATAACACAAAGTATTTGGGGACTAAATTCAAGTCTACAAGTTAAACTCGTTACCTAAATATAGGTTTATGTATACTTACTCCCCTCCAGACCTGGAATATTCCGGATCATCATAATGACTATAAGAGGCTGACATATACTTACTCCCCTCCAGACCTGAAATATTCCGGATCATCATAATGACTATAGGAGGCTGAAATATACTTAATCTCCAGACCTGAAATATTCTGGGTCATTATAATGCCTGCAGGAGGTTTATGTATACTTACTCCCCTCCAGACATGGAATACATTTGTATTCCGGATCATTATAATGTCTATGTGAGGTTTATGTATACTTAATTCCCTCCAGACCTGGAATATTCCAGATCATCATAATGTCTATGGGAGGTTTATGTATACTTACTCCCCTCCCGACCTGGAATATTGCGGATCATTATAATGTCTACAGGAGGTTTATGTATACTTACTCCCCTCCAGACCTGGAATATTCCGGATCATCGTAACGCCTGTAGGAGGCTTCCTCTCTCCTCTTTTTCTCCAACATTTCTTCATATGATGGGGTTGGGACAGATTTGTTACTGGTTGGTCTGAAGTACAACCAGGGAGAGGAATGAAAAGAATTTCATTGTACATGTATGTGTTTTAAAAACAAAGTTCATTAACAAAGCCTCGACTTTTTCAACCATTAATTTATATTTATAAAACAGAATGAATAGACAATGCTGACCTTGACCTAGATCCTCCAGATTCTCTCTGCCAATTATCCTGAAGAACAATAGAAGTCTATATTAACAAATGCAGTTGATTAGAGATTTATTAAATATTACTCTGAATGAATACATATGTAATACAATTTATATGTACATGTCCTTCTTGACTTTTACAAATTGGATTTATGATCATCAATATGTGTTTTCTGGTACCAAAGGTGGACAAAAGGTAACTTATATATTATCAGGGAGTCTTTAATTCTTTATTCTTTGGATTTGATATTCAATACTTCATTTAGTGACCAAATGAGATTGTCAGTAGGCATTGCTTATTTTAGCCCTCTCCCAAGGGAAGCCAGCAGGCATTGTGTATTTTAGCCCTCTCCCTAGGGAGGCCAGCAGGCATTGTGTATTTTAGCCCTATCCCTAGGGAAGCCAGCAGGCATTGTGTATTTTAGCCCTCTCCCTAGGGAGGCCAGCACTCATTCTCTATTTTAGCCCTCTCCCTAGGGAAGCCAGCAGGCATTGTGTATTTTAGCCCTATCCCTAGGGAAGCCAGCAGGCATTGTCTATTTTAGCCCTCTCCCTGGGGAAGCCAGTAGGCATTCTCTATTTTAGCCCTCTCCCTAGGGAGGCCAGCAGGCATTGTGTATTTTAGCCCTCTTCATGGGAAGCCAGCAGGCAATGTCTATTTTAGCCCTCTCCCTAGGGAAGCCAGCAGGCATTGTGTATTTTAGCCCTCTCCCTAGGGAGGCCAGCACTCATTCTCTACTTTAGCCCTCTCCCTAGGGAAGCCAGCAGGCATTGTCTATTTTAGCCCTCTCCCTAGGGAGGCCAGCAGGCATTGTGTATTTTAGCCCTTTCCCTAGGGAGGCCAGAAGGCATTGTCTATTTTAGCCCTCTCCCTAGGGAAGCCAGCAGGCATTGTCTATTTTAGCCCTCTCCCTAGGGAGGCCAGCAGGCATTGTGTATTTTAGCCCTCTCCCTAGGGAGGCCAGCACTCATTGTGTATTTTAGCCCTCTCCCTAGGGAGGCCAGCAGGCATTGTCTATTTTGCCCTCTTCATGGGAAGTCAGCAAACATTGCCTATTTTGCCCTCTCCATGGGAAGTTAGCAAACATTGCCTATTTTGCCCTCTCCATGGGAAGTCAGCAGACATTGTCTATTTTGCCCTCTCCTTGGGAAGTCAGCAGACAATTTGCCTATTTTTCCCCTCTCCCTGGGAATTATTTCCATGGCAGAGTGGTAAGTTCTGCAAGATAATAGTGAAGGTCAAAACACTCTTCTCACTCACATAAAAACAAGATGTGCTTGTGAAACAGTTTGCCCCTGAATTAATGTCCCCACATTTAATTGTGGTCAATTTGTCCTTGACCTTGATGAATGACTTTGAACTTTCACAGTCATGATACACATACCTTTTATCTTTACGTTTCAATTCATCAGATATTAATTCTCTATCTTGTATAGTTTATGAAACTTGGACCAAGGTTAAAATTACAAACGGACACAAAGTCACAGACAGATAGATAGACCAAAAACAATATGTCCCCAAATATTTGGTCTCGGGGCATAAAAATGAATCAGAATACCTGTCGACCAGTACATGATTTGAATGGTGTTAATTACACAAGGATTCCAACCATGGCTTTGATAAAAACCTACTTCCATTATGTGGGGGTCCACCCACTTTGGTCGTTCCACAAGAGGGCACTGCTGTTGCTGTGAGTTATGTTTCTGTAACAAGCAGACAAACACGCATGCAAACAGTGAAAGCTGAAACTGATCCCATTTCACTGATTCCCAATGTCCCCACACACCGAGGGTAGATAATGGTGCTGGTTATCAAAACCAAGATGAGGTAGGGGTAGATATCACCTCAACTATACAAAATACTATAAACCTCAATTGTACAAAATACTATAAACCTCAACTGTAAAAAACATATACCATAAATCTCAACTATACAAAATACTATAAACATCAACTGTAAAATACCATAAACCTCAACTGTACAAAATACTATAAACCTCAACTATACAAAATACTATAAACCTCAACTGTACAAAATACTATAAACCTCAACTATACAAAATACTATAAACCTCAACTGTACAAAATACTATAAACCTCAACTGTACAAAATACTATAAACCTCAACTATACAAAATATTATAAACCTCAACTGTACAAAATACTATAAACCTCAACTGTACAAAATACTATAAACCTCAACTATACAAAATACTATAAACCTCAACTGTACAAAATACTATAAACCTCAACTATACAAAATACTATAAACCTCAACTATACAAAATACCATAAACCTCAACTGTAAAAAATACTATAAACCTCAACTGTAAAAAATATATATACCATAAACCTCAACTGTACAAAATACCATAAACCTCAACTGTACAAAATACCATAAACCTCAACTGTACAAAATACCATAAACCTCAACTATACAAAATACTATAAACCTCAACTGTAAAATACCATAAACCTCAACTATACAAAATACCATAAACCTCAACTGTAAAATACCATACACCTCACTGTAAAAAATTATTATAAACCTCAACTGTACAAAATACTAAAAACCTCAAATGTACAAAATACTAAAAACCTCAACTGTACAAAATACCATAAACCTCAAATGTACAATATACTCTAAACCTAAACTGTACAAAAATATCATAAACCTTAACTGTAAAAAAAATACTCTAAACCTCAACTGTAAAAAAAAAAACCCATTATGAACCTTCTCTTAACTGTAAAAAAAATACTCTAAACCTCAACTGTAAAATACCATACACCTCACTGTAAAAAATTATTATAAACCTCAACTGTACAAAATACTCTAAACCTCAACTGTACAAAAATATTATAAACCTTAACTGTAAAAAAAAAAAATACTCTAAACCTCAACTGTAAAAAAACCCATTATAAACCTTCTCTTAACTGTAAAAAAATATACTGTAAACCTCAACTGTACAAAAATATATTAGAAACCTCATTTGTACAAGACACCATAACCTCAAAGGTACAAAAATACTATAAAACTGACTTTTCTTGTAAAAACAAACTGGAGAAAAATCAATGCATATGCACACATTTGTGATTTTGAAAAGATTCCACTTTATGAATATTTCTTACACCAGACTGTTTCTTAGAATGACTGATCTTTTACATTATTTACTCATCTGAAATATGATTAGACTGTCAGAGTGTCTGTGTGATATGGGACATTATTCATGATTTTGAAATAGATCAGTGAAATATATCTACACTTGTTGATATTTTCCTTTTTTTAACACTACAAAGTCGAGTCTACAGTGGAATCACCATTATTCAGGGGTGGGGGTCAATGTTAGCAATGTTTGTGGATTTCATGGGTCACCCTTACCCACGAATTTTTATCAATACTCAATTTTAAATTTCTTTTTTAAAGCTAGAAAAGATTGATCTCGATTGCATCTATAGATGTTATTTATTTGTCACACTTTTGATTTTATACAGACAATAACTGAGTTGTTTATTTAATTAAAAAAAACAACTAATTAGTTTAATTTAATTATCATGATAATGTATATACAATGTGAATACTAGCAGCATTACATTATGATTGCACAGTCACAGGTATTATCGATTTACAGTCCAAACTGACGGAAAACGTCTTTATTGTATCATCTTTCTGTACAGTTTTCCCATTGTCAGTGTTAACCAGTTAGCATGGATGGGTTTTAGGGTTGAGGTTACCACAAAATGACATCCTCACAAACAAGTAAAATTTTGGTTACCAAAGAACATTGACCCTCTTGAACAATGGTGATATGTTAAAATGTATGTATATACTTGTGTCTAGAAGTAAAGACTGTGCAATTCAACCATGATATTATAATCGAACATTAACTGTTGACATTCTTAAAAAACCACACACATCTGCATTTCTACTGCATCCTAAACTAAAACTGAAGTTCTACAAGACAAGAAACAAGATATTGTTTCATATCAGTCACATGACTGACTATATATCGTACAGATGTTTAAAAATGGAACCCTATTTCTTACAGAAAAGCACCATTACCTACCCAGTAACTGGTCTGTGGGAACATCTACTCTAAATTAATAATTATATTGTACACACACTGAATTAAGTATACATGCTTTATTCTGTTGGTTAATCCCACTTCATAATTATTTCCTTAAGCTCCTGTAACCAGTTTATAATTCTGCTACACTACATTTTTTTAAAAATATATTTACCTTCACCATAAAATACGTACAACCACACAATCCCTGTGTTAGTGGATAACCTCCTACACCAGTGTATAAGTTTATTTCATGTTAGTTGCATAGAATAGACTTTGGGTTGGGTGGGAGGGGGATTTCTGCTGATTTACCTTACGTATAGAGTTCCCCAGACTCCATCATTATCTGAGATAGGGAAGGAGATGTATTCTGTACAGATGGAGTTTAGTTAGTTAAAAGCATTATTTTGTGATACTGTATATATCGTTTTTGTAATACAAAATACATGTATTAGTGTAGATATCATTTTGTAATACACTGTAGATATCATTCCGTAATACTGTAGATTTCATTCTGTAATACTGTAGATATTGTTTTGTAATACACTGTAGATATCACTTTGTAACACACTGTAGATATCATGATGTAATACTGTAGATTTCATTCTGTAATACTATTGATATTGTTTTGTAATACACTGTAGATATAACTTTGTAACACACTGTAGATATCATGATGTAATACTGTAGATATCATTCTGTAATACTGTAGATATCATTTTGTAATACATTGTAGATATTTATTTTGTTACACACTGTAGATATTGTTTTGTAATACTTTAGATATCAATTTGTAATAAATTGTAGGTATTATTTTGTAATACACTGTAGATATAACTTTGTAATTACTGTCACATACTGATGGGAAGGCAATCTTTGCACACTGGACTTATCTATATACAGTTGAAGTCTTCAAAAAGAGGGAGGGTGTCATGTTATGCCCAACTATTTTGTATTGCTTGTAGGAGTTATGAGATTGATCATTGTAATATGCTCTGGAGGGGGTGGGGGTGGGGGGTGGGTGGGGTGTCCTGTCACATACCGATGTGAAGGTGATACTTGGTATTATGTTCTGTTGGAGGAGGGGGGGGGGGGTGTCCTGTCACATACCGATGTGAAGGTGATACACAGTGGTACTTACACTCTGAAGGTACTTGTTATATTCCTCGTGTCGCTCCTTTTTGAGTTTCTCCCTCATCTCTTCAACAGGTTTTCCGAGATGAGACATAAATCCAATGCGGTTGTCTGGGCGGGTGTTTTCCTGCTTCCTGAATCGCTCAGCTTCCTGTTTCTGTAACATACAATGAAGTGGTCAGGGAGGATAGAATTAATGTGCCAATATGAAAAAACCCCAGCAAAAATCAAATGGGAACTTTAATCTTGTATTAAATATATTTGTTATTGTCTTAAATCTGTGACATGCACATGCAAATATTGAAATATTGTAGGTATAGATATCATTCACAGCTAACTAACATGCATTATACTTAAAGATAATTAATGACTAATTAACATGCAGATGCTTCATAACATGTTCATTGTATCACATTTTTTTTATTCTGTAACACAATATCATAAAAACACACACAATAAACACAATAAATTGTTGCATCTTTAAATGAAATAATGAATTAAGTTGAAAAATTCATAATAAACAATATCCTGCTCATTGACAATGTGTAAGAATTAACTTGGAGAAAAATTAACACATATGAAATTTTCTCAGGTCAATGAATTGCTAAATTAGGAACTTTATCATGCTACATTCAACACACTATAGTGTTGTGGCATGAATATTTTACAATGAACCAAATAAACAAAGACTATTGACAAACACTGTTGCAGACTTTTATTGATTACATGAAGCATGAAATATGATTGGTTGTAAGGGGGGTACCCGCCACCATCCAGCCAATTGTATGCAGTGACTTATGTTACCTCCAGGAAGTGCTGAAAATCTTTGGATCTCTCCTCCCGAACTCTACTTCTGACCTCTTTACTATACACCGGGTCAAACAGGACCGCCCCTTGTTTTCCATTGTCTTTAGGTCGTTCTTTAGGGGGAGTTTTCTGATTAATAAGGTCAAAGGCAAATATGACATTTGGGGCTCAAGTTTTAAATCACTCTGTTCAGTATTTTTGGAATTATGAATACATGATTTATAAAACGTAGTCAAAGTAGTAAGATGTATATAAAAATCATCCCTTAACTTCAATTTTTCAATTTGAGTCAATATGTAATACTGAAAATTTCAGATTAAGTGAATATTGCCAAAATATTTCATTTAATAGTTGTAAGTGAGGTTCATGAATAGATCGTCTGCAGGCAATCCAAAGCATACCACAGTAAAAGCTGTCACCATGTTCAGCTGATATGAGATTGACAAACTTTTTATAGAACTGATGAGTTTGGTGATGACAAATGCAGACCTCAGCAGAAGCATGCACAAAACAAAGAAAAGGGTGACAGAAAAAAAAATCAGATCTACGCAAGGGAGACAATTCGAGAGCCATGCACTCTGATCAGAAATGAGTGCTTGAAGAAAGTATCATTGATGAAATAAAATGCGAAAAGTGTAGATGTCATGCATATTACATTAAGTTAATTATACCCTCAAAAAGGATGTCTGAACCCTGAAATGTAATTAATGATATTAGATAAACAATGGACATCGCATAGCCTCAGTTTGAGTCAGTTTAAATGGTTGCTATGTGGCAGTAGCAGCAGATTTAAGTTCTGATTGGAGGAGAATACCTGGCTCTGATATTCTTTGAACTCCTTTCGGAGCTCGGTGTTCAGCCTCTCTCGTCGACCTTTGTATTCCCCTGACTGCGGAATCGTGTGGACCAGATCGTCTGCTTTCCAAATATCTTTTGACCTCAGAACCACTGGATGCTGTACAAAGACAATGAGGTTACATTCTATCCAAGTCTCTCGACACCAGAGTCAATATTTACAACAGCTCAACCATTGTTAACTCACTGTTTTACCCGAATAATGTTTTAGTGGTGAATACCTCATCACTGCACAACAAAATATTCAATCTATTAACGGCCTCCAGTTTTACATGCTGTTAGATCTGGATGCAGCCAGCATTCACTTTCTGTCTTTTCTTCCATGCAACTATATGGTAACTGGGTCATGTCACTCATGCTTGTTAAATATAATTATACACTGGAGTAACAATTTCACACAGGTTAAATAAGCTGGGCTTCCATTGTTTTAGAGGTTCAGCATCATTTCCAGTTAGAATCAGTTAACAGTTCACGATACATCAAAGTTAGTGTCAGCCCCGAGTCCATGCAGCTGGAGTTAGATCACACTGTTTTACCCCTGAGTAATAGTCACGACATTCGTCCCGCCACTGCTGCTGGAAGTGCCGTTGTTTGTCTTTATACTCCCCCGCTGGGAGGATCATGGGATTATCGATCTCCTTGCCGTAATAACCAGCCAGCACTCTCTCTCGTTCTTCTAGATCTTTCTTGACAATTTCATGCTTCTGTTTTAGTAAAGCAGTCAGTGTTACTACACTGAACATCTCAAACAAAACAGAATTATCACGTCAGTTAGAGACACCGGTTCAATTCAGTCTGCTCACCAACCTTAGCTGCGAAATCGCGGAAGTTTTTCTTCCACTCTTCCTGTAGCTGTTTATGCTTGTCCTGATATTCCCCCTGGGGGAAGATTCGGACCTTGTCCAGATCTATACCCTCCGCCTCAATCTTAGATATGGCCTCTTCTCTTTTCCTGTGGATGTTCTGTAGATCTTGGGGCTATGTGAACAATGGGGTGATTGGAGTAAATGTCTTGGTTATCAAACATAACCTCTACCACCAAGTACAGAATATGTATACTCTGCATTATTTTTGTTTATGAGTACACTTGAGAAAACATTCATTTAATCAAGATTCAGAAAAAAAACCTGACTCAAATATCACTGTCTATAAATTTAAATGATGTATTTATTTTAGAACTAAATGTTTTGTCTAGCAGGACTACATATCACATTCAGAGTCTCGAATGAATGACCAAAATCTACATTCACAGACAATTTAACATTCTGGGGAAAAAAACCCTCTTAACATACAAAACAGGGATTACACTTTACAATACACAAATGCGTTAGCAATGAGAGAAACAACCACTACACTGAACAAACAATAAGGATCTAGAGGGTCAAAGGTCAGGGTTAGAGGTCATTAGGTTAGATTGGACCAATCAGGATTAGCGGGAGATTAGTCTACAACAACACGTCTAATGATACCTTGATGTATTCATTGTACTCCTTGCGCCGTTCTCGGTTAAATTTCAGATCGGCACTGCTGGGGTAGTCGACCCTGTCTCCGGTGATTAGGGACCCCAGGGGCGCATTCCTCTGGGACTGTCTGCCTGCTGCATCCTGTTGTGGAGAGACCGGTTCACAATATACACCACTAAATCACATTAACATGTCTGACCAAGTACTTTACAGTCCTTCACAGTTTACTATTATAACGAAAAGATGGGTTTTAAAACCTCACAATGGGCAAGGAGGCCGGGTACTACTGACCAAATGTAATAATGATGGACAGGAGGGTCAGTTACTTATAACTGATGGTGGAAACACTGGACAAGAGGGTCAGTTACTTATAACTGATGGTGGAAACACTGGACAAGAGGGTTGGTTACTTATAACTGATGGTGGAAACACTGAACAGGAGGGTCAGTTACTTATAACTGATGGTGGAAACACTGGACAAGAGGGTTGGTTACTTTTAACTGATGGTGGAACACTGGACAGGAGGGGTGGTTACTTATAACTGATGGTGGAAACACTGGACAGGAAGGGTGGTTACTTATAACTGATGGTGGAAACACTGGACAGGAGGGTCGGTTACTTATAACTGATGGTGGAAACACTGGACAGGAAGGGCGGTTACTTATAAATGATGGTGGAAACACTGGACAAGAGGGTCGATTACTTATAACTGATGGTGGAAACACTGGACAGGAAGGGCGGTTACTTATAAATGATGGTGGAAACACTGGACAAGAGGGTCGGTTACTTATAACTGATGGTGGAAACACTGGACAGGAAGGGCGGTTACTTATAAATGATGGTAAAACACTGGACAAGAGGGTTGGTTACTTAAAACTGATGGTGGAAACACTGGACAAGAGGGTCGGTTACTTATAACTGATGGTGGAAACACTGGACAAGAGGGTCGGTTACTTATAACTGATGGTGGAAACACTGGACAAGAGGGTCGGTTACTTATAACTGATGGTGGAAACACTGGACAAGAGGGTCGGTTACTTATAACTGATGGTGGAAACACTGGACAAGAGGGTCAGTTACTTATAACTGACTATTGGTGATAACAGTTGACAAGACTGTGCAAAATAAAAATTCTTTGGATAAGAGTGGTGAATTTTAGACATTCAACACACTGGGAATAGCTAGAACCCCTTTTCTGTGTCCTAGAACAACACCGTTCTGTAACAACAGTATCAGCACGCAACACCAGTGTGTGTGTCCTACAACAACAGTATCAGCACGCAACACGAGTGTGTGTGTCCTACAACAACAGTATCAGCACGCAACACCAGTGTGTGTGTCCTACAACAACAGTATCAGCACACAACACGAGTGTGTGTGTCCTACAACAACACAATTCTGTTACACTGTGTCCTACAACAACACGAGTGTGTGTGTCCTACAACAACACGAGTGTGTGTGTCCTACAACAACAGTATCAGCACGCAACACCAGTGTGTGTGTCCTACAACAACACAATTCTGTAACACTTTGTCCTTACAACAACACAATTCTGTAACACTTTGTCCTTACAACAACACAATTCTGTAACACTTTGTCCTTACAACAACACAATTCTGTAACACTTTGTCCTTACAACAACACAATTCTGTAACACTTTGTCCTTACAACAACACAATTCTGTAACACTTTGTCCTTACAACAACACAATTCTGTAACACTGTCCTACAACAACACAATTCTGTAACACTGTGTCCTACAACAACACAATTCTGTAACACTGTCCTACAACAACACAATTCTGTAACACTGTGTCCTACAACAACACAATTCTGTAACACTGTCCTACAACAACACAATTCTGTAACACTGTGTCCTACAACAACACAATTCTGTAACACTGTGTCCTACAATAACAAAATTCTGTAACACTGTCCTACAACAACATAATTCTGTAACACTGTCCTACAACAACACAATTCTGTAACACTGTCCTACAACAACACAATTCTGTAACACTGTCCTACAACAACACAATTCTGTAACACTATGTCCTACAACAACACAATTCTGTAACACTGTGTCCTACAAACAACACAATTCTGTAACACTGTCCTACAACAACACAATTCTGTAACACTGTGTCCTACAATAACACAATTCTGTAACACTGTCCTACAACAACACAATTCTGTAGCACTGTCCTACAACAACACAATTCTGTAACACTGTCCTACAACAACACAATTCTGTAACACTGTCCTACAACAACACAATTCTGTAACACTGTCCTACAACAACACAATTCTGTAACACTGTGTCCTACAACAACACAATTCTGTAACACTGTGTCCTACAAACAACACAATTCTGTAACACTGTCCTACAAACAACACAATTCTGTAACACTGTCCTACAACAACACAATTCTGTAACACTGTCCTACAACAACACAATTCTGTAACACTGTCCTACAACAACACAATTCTGTAACACTTTGTCCTTACAACAACACAATTCTGTAACACTGTGTCCTACAACAACACAATTCTGTAACACTGTGTCCTACAACAACACAATTCTGTAACACTGTCCTATAACAACACAATTCTGTAAGGACTGTCCTATAACAACACAAGTCTGTAACACTGTGTCCTACAACAACACAATTCTGTAACACTGTCCTACAATAACACAATTCTGTAACACTGTCCTACAATAACAAAATTCTGTAACACTGTCCTACAACAACACAATTCTGTAACACTGTGTCCTACAACAACACAAGTCTGTAACACTGTGTCCTACAACAACACAATTCTGTAACACTGTCCTACAACAACACAATTCTGTAACACTGTCCTACAACAACACAATTCTGTAATACTGTCCTACAACAACACAATTCTGTAACACTGTCCTACAACAACACAATTCTGTAACACTGTGTCCTACAACAACACAATTCTGTAACACTGTGTCCTACAACAACACAATTCTGTAACACTTTGTCCTTACAACAACACAATTCTGTAACACTGTGTCCTACAACAACAAAATTCTGTAACACTGTATGGACATGATGTTGGTGTCATGTAATGTGATGCAAAAACTATTGATGTTAGGCAAAAACAGTAGAAATATCAACATTCTTCTGTGAGCCTCAAAAGAACATATTTGACCTGCACAATAAACATGTAGTCACTTGTCACATTAGATCTATCAAATCTTACAACAGAAAGCTAATCTGAGAAACATGTATATCGACAGAACCTTCATTTAGGGCAAGAGAGGATATTCAATACAAGAATGCTTAGTTTCACAACAATGCATAAGTTGCACTTTAATCAGAACCAGAGCATTGCACTGCTGGTAACTGTGTCCAAGCACTTCAAACAAATTCATAAAAAAATATAGTTTTTAGTTTTCTTGTAATCTTTGTACAAATATTCAAGAAATCTTAATTCAAATGTCAGATTATCAGCAATGAATTTGCTAAATCATTAAAATACATTTTACGTTGATATTGTCAGTAAGTATAACCGTAGCGCACTGCAGTGTAGTAAATAATCCAAGGTCGACTTATCAGTGTATGAAAGAGTTGTTTGGAATCAAAGAGTAAAATCTGTGTACTCAGTCTCATAGACAGGAGTATAGACAGTAATAATTTACTCCCTCGCACTATGAATTCATGTTTTATAGACTTACAATTTACTCCCCCACAATAGGAATTCATGTTTTATAAACACTTATAATTTGCTCCCCCCAAAATAGAAATTCATATTTTATAAACACTTATAGTTTACTCCCCCCAAAATAGAAATTCATATTTTATAAACACTTATAATTTACTCCCCCCACAATAGGACTTCATGTTTTATAGACACTTGTAATTTACTCCCCCACAATATGAATTCATGTTCTATGTAGACACGTGTAATATACTCCCCTGCATTAGGAATTCATGTTTACAATCTTGTACATTGAATGGTATTTTCATGAAATCATTTGAATTCGTGTATTACGTATAAGTGGCACACTGCTGCTGACATCGTCGGAAACTCAAGGTCGGTCGCTTTACGTTAAACGATGTGCTGCAGAATGAAGCCGGGTGTAGCTGCCCCAGTTCTCTAAATGTGTAACAAATAAACAAGACCCTGGCACCAGTAGGACTACCTAACTCATTCCAACACCATGTAGCAGTACATGTAGTAGACAGTACTCCCGTATAGTAGTAGTAGATAGTACTCACTGGTATATTCATGTACCAATACCTAATACACAAGATATAAACCCGTAAAACATCGCCTCAGTCTCCAAACAAACCACACACATAACACACAGTCTGCCGTTCACCATCAATCCACTGTTGAACACTCAGATTTTACCTGACTGTCCGGCAGTAATTCTGGTCTTTTTATGGATGGACTTCTGTACTGTACATCAGAAAGCGAAGCGTAAAATAAGAGCAAACAACAGATTTAAATCAGTATCACATGACTGTGAAGGTGAAGGTCATCTCACCTCATCTTTTGTCTCTGTCATCCATCCGGAGGATGAGAGATTCCCATTATTAGACATTCCAATGTCACTGGAAATAGCCTGGGGTGCAATCTAGGGAACAAGGAGCACAAACTGGGTCATACATAGACCAAAAGAAATAACTCACTGCCCCACACCGACCAATCAGCTCCCAGCAAACAATCAACTATATCAACTCACTGCCCAACACCAACCAATCAGCTCCCAGCAAACGATCAACTATATCACCTGAGAAAACTTTGTGACCAAACAACTGTTGAAACATTTATTGCATATGTATTTTCTTTCTCTCAGAAAGTGCCTCAAAATCAAGCAATAAAACCCTCCACATAACACAAAGCTGGTGCACTGAAATAATTTTAAGATCTAGTTTATTCTCAAATTTTCAATGAAATATATCATTCTGTAAAAAGTGTCTTAAAAACAATGAAATCTACAGCATCAAGATGAAATGGATTATACATATTTTTCTGTACTTGGATTGTAACAATAATTATGATTGGCTAATGTTAGGTCTTTATTTTATGACAAGGGGAACTATGACTTCATATATCCCAAAAGAGGGACATAAAACTGACTCCAACATCCAGATGTGCATAGAAATTTCTTTCAAACTTTGAAATATATGATATAATAATTAATGACTTCAGTGCAGGCAGTCAATATATTGTTAAAAATCCCAGGAGAGTCAATATCAACCTCATACACAGAGGAGATACTGATCTCAGATGTCCGTAGTTGACATTACCAGTCACATTTGCTCAGACGACAAATCACTTGTTTCATGATTGGAGGGTTGTGGGTCTGAACCCTGACCCAAGGCAATACAGAAGTTATAGCGACTGTTTCTTTACCCAGAGCTCTCCATTAGAGGTGAAAATTACACGACTTAAAATCTAAGGTGCTGTGTTATGGTAGACATTCACACAAAATAAGGATCCCTCACCCTGAGAGCGTAGATCTAAAGTAGCACTTCTAAAGCTGGTAACGTCGCTACACAAGTAAAAAATTCTTGAAAGAATATTAAACATGTCTAGCCCAGGGAATATACCACCAGCTGACCTACATTTGTAGAATTACACGTGAATTGCATCCAGGAAACCTTTTCACAGCATTACAATACCTTTCCTCCCTGGGAAGATTTGAATCCATTAATGCACAACAAACTACATTGAATCCATTCATATACAATGTGCTACTTTTTTGTCTGGGAGCTCACTGCTGGCAGTTCATTGCTCCTTAGATAGAAATCAATTGTTATGCCCATGAAAAATTATGCAAGCATTGATTTCATTTTGTAATTTTGAAAGATTTAATAAACAGATTAATGTGCACATAGCTAGATATCTCTACATCACAAAAAAACGAGAGAGAAAACAAAACTGAATGTTTGTCATAACTACCAGATCACCCCACCACCAACAGGCTCAGGTGAGCTAAAAACCAAAAACAAAAAAATCCCATAAAATCCTGAACAGAAGAATGCCAATCCAGGTGCCTGCTACTAATCTCCCTAGACAATCCCTACATACGGCAGAGTCTATAAACACAGCGAGGGGATACACTGGAGGAAAGGGGGGGGGGGTGTTGTTAGGGGCACCATAATCATGAATTCACTGATGTCATTGTAAACTAATTTAATTTTCCAAGATATAAAAATTATGTGTTTAATGAGATTCAAAGTTTACTGACCTTTATTTTTTTCTCTCTCGCAATCATGTCATTGTTGTTGTAGAAGAAAAGTCGGTGTTAAAATAAGTGCTTACAAATTACCTGTTAAGATCACACCACTAAAATCTTGTTTAAAACATCTCAAATTCTCAATGGATTTCTCTTATAGATCTTTTTTGATCAGAGGTTTGAAAGTTTCACATATTGTATTGATAATGGTGCCCCTTAATGTCACTACACAGGTTTAAAAATGTGATTTGGGGAATGAGGGTATCATACACAAATTCAAAATTAATTACCACTAAAAAACTACTTTAGTGTGTTAATCATTGCTTGCAAAAAGGGTACAACGATTTAGAATGCCTCTGTTTGAGTGATGACAGTCTTGGTTTGGGAGGATTGTTATGTCTGATACTCTGCGTGGTATGTAGGGTGGCACAGGGGAGGAATACCTGTATGTGTGAATTCAGATTAAATCGAGCCTGTTTGTCTATCTCACTCAAGTAAGACTCAGAGGAGTGTTTGCTCCTGTTTGTCAGGATAGCGACGGGATCCTGGAACTATTCAATGGAAGAAATGACGACTGAAAAGCACACTTAGATAACTTGCACAGTAAAACACTCTTATAGCAAAACGCTGTCAACAAACAATTTTGATTTGTTATAAACTTATTTCATTAAATCTAATAAGTTCATAATATGTTTTAAAACTACAGGGAATGAAAATCACTTTGCTGTAACCCTGTTTTACTGTAAGTGTGAATTCATTATAAGTGTGTTTGCTGTAATCGTGTTTGACTGTACTTTTGCATTTCTGACAAAGGTCACAAAATTGATCACCTAAATTAAGCAATGTAACGAAAAAATGAATGTGCTCTCTAGGAATGGTCCAGTACGAAGCAATTTAAACTAGTCCAGCATGAATCAAAACTCATCACACAGAGTCGGAAAGCTTAGCTACAGGGAGGGGGGAGGGGAATCAGATGATTTTCTGCCTTATATACTTCTGAATACATGAGCATGTTTTGATTCTGTTGGTATAAAACATTTCACTGACCTGGTCCTGGAATTCGCTTTTCATTCCAAACTCTGGGTGGCGATTTGTCTCTGGGGGCTGATGTTTCTCAAAACCTTTCTACAAAGACCAAAAACAAGCTTACATTCGATCAGTTGATTGTTGCGTGAAGTGTGTTTCTGTATTATAGCTACAAATCAGAAGATTTCACTTGTCATAAGATGTGACAACTATTTGCATCATCATTATCTGGTATATAAAGTGTTATTGAGTTGTTATTTACGTTATGGGTTAAGTTTGCGATGTATAAATATATATAGCCGGCTTTATTTGATACATACAAATAAATATAAAGAACATAACCTAATCTTAAACTGTTTACTGTAATTTGGTACAATACAAGTAAAAACACCTGACAGACAGGTTATATGATTGTCGATTATACATACCCCAGGTCCCTGACAGGTTAAAACTGTCGATAATACATACCCCAGGTCCCTGACAGGTTAAAACTGTCGATTATACATACCCCAGGTCCCTGACAGGTTAAAACTGTCGATTATACATACTCCAGGTCCCTGACGAGTTAAAACTGTCGATTATACATACCCCAGGTCCCTGACAGGTTAAAACTGTTGATTATAGATACCCCAGGTCCCTGACAGGTTAAAACTGTCGATTATAGATATCCCAGGTCACTGACAGATTAAAACTGTCAAGTATACAAACCCCAGGTCACTGACAGGTTAAAACTGTCGATTATAGATACCCCAGGTCACTGACAGTTTAAAACTGTTAAGTATACAAATCCCAGGTCACTGACAGGTTAAAACTGTCAAGTATACATACCCCAGGTCACTGACAGGTTAAAACTGTCAAGTATACATACCCCAGGTCCCTGACAGGTTAAAACTGTCAAGTATACAAACCCCAGGTCCCTGACATCGTAAAACTGTCAAGTATACAAACCCCAGGTCACTGACAGGTTAAAACTGTCGATTATAGATACCCCAGGTCACTGACAGGTTAAAACTGTCAAGTATACATACCCCAGGTCCCTGACAGGTTAAAAATGTCGATTATACATACCCCAGGTCCCTGACAGGTTAAAACTGTCGATTATACATACCCCAGGTCACTGACAGGTTAAAACTGTCAAGTATACAAACCCCAGGTCACTGACAGGTTAAAACTGTCAAGTATACAAACCCCAGGTCACTGACAGGTTAAAATTGTCGATTATAGATACCCCAGGTCACTGACAGGTTAAAACTGTCGATTATACATACCCAGGTCACTGACAGGTTAAAAATGTCAATTATACATACCCCAGGTCACTGACAGTTTAAAACTGTTAAGTATACAAATCCCAGGTCACTGACAGGTTAAAACTGTTAAGTATACAAATCTCAGGTCACTGACAGGTTAAAACTGTCAAGTATACATACCCCAGGTCCCTGACAGGTTAAAACTGTCGATAATACATACCCCAGGTCCCTGACAGGTTAAAACTGTCGATTATACATACTCCAGGTCCCTGACGAGTTAAAACTGTCGATTATACATACCCCAGGTCACTGACAGGTTAAAAATGTCAATTATACATACCCCAGGTCACTGACAGGTTAAAACTGTCGATTATACATACTCCAGGTCCCTGACGAGTTAAAACTGTCGATTATACATACCCCAGGTCACTGACAGGTTAAAAATGTCAATTATACATACGCCAGGTCACTGACAGGTTAAAACTGTCAAGTATACAAACCCCAGGTCACTGACAGGTTAAAACTGTCGATTATAGATACCCCAGGTCACTGACAGGTTAAAACTGTCGATTATACATACCCAGGTCACTGACAGGTTAAAAATGTCAATTATACATACCCCAGGTATAGACCAATTCGTCCGCGATGTCGTTATTTTACTAGATATCTGAACGTCCTTCATTGATATAGTTTTACATCTTCTATACTTATCATATTGTCATAACTTATCTGTTTTGTGTGTGTTAAGTCGAAACTTGGACTTATTTTTGCTCAAATTTTGATACTCATATAAAAAACCCTCAAACTTAAGTTTGAGGTTTTTTCAAGAAATCCAAGCCTGACATGAGAAGCTCATGTGAGATGAGGGGCCCTTTAACAGCCACATGATATAGTAATATACAGTTACAGTCGACAGTGTGGAAAGTTGACAATTTTGTTAGGTGTGTGAACTCAGCTGCAGATCCCTGTCTTCATTGATGTGTATACAACACGAGTAACTTAATAAAATTGTGAGTTCAATTCATTGGTTATATTTTGTTGATTAGTACTGAATTAGTAAAAGTGTTGAGTAAAAGCAGAAGTACACACAGACTGGTACAATTACTATAGAACACAGTCTCCCGTGCTGTAGAACACGTGTACACACGTCACAGTTAAACGGCCACAATTACTATAGAACACAGTCTCCCGTGCTGTAGAACACGTGTACACACGTCACAGTTAAATGGCCACAATTCCACGTATTATCATGCAGTCTCCATGCATTCCCCTCCCTCACAACATACAAACAAACACTGCTTTTGTTTCCCTTAAAACAATAGACACCTCAGCATGTCTTCTGTTATTCAACATTACAATATTTGATGGCTTTATAATGTGAAAAAAAAACAACAAAAGCCCCAAAATGATGGTGAATGTAGCAGATTTAACAGAGCAAGTTGACATTCCTTCTTGTCTAAATATTGAAAACCTTTACCACATGATTACTTGATATAAATATTAGAATTTTAATTTCAGTTAATCAGTCTTCCTTCTTCCACCATGAGAAAAATATATATATATATATAAGAACATATATATATAAGAAATATTGAAAGCTTTATTACAATTATATTTATGCATATCCAAACATATGATATCCTCAGTAATGGCTAAAGTCGTGTCTTACATTTTCAATCTGAATATCTCCACTAATCACTCACTTCATAACAAATAAAAGAATCAGTCTCTACATCTAGCAAGGTACTACAAAGCATTAGAAAGCTACTGTAGGGGGCTGTAATAGTCTATAGTTAACAGACTGTCAGACCTTAGAATGGATCGGTGGATATTTAGCTATTTTCATGCTACCTATAGTTTGTTGATCAAGAAGTACAGAAAAAAACAATGGCAACTGCTTGTAGAAATATATATATGTCAGAATTCCAAGGTCCTTGCAAAGAATTCAAGCTCAATGATAACACCATTTAATTTAACAAGTGACCGATTTTCAAAGAATTGTTAAGTAGTGTAAAATAAATATATTAATTTGAGTCTCACTAAAAATAAAGATTAGAAAATGACCGTGCCCATAAAGTCGTGCAAAAGTGCCGTGCCAAATGAAAACCAGGAAAGATTAAGTAAGATAGCCAATCAAAATCCACAAAAAAGTATGTCAGGTAACCATGGCGTCACACATTCAATCCCGATACCTTTGCCAGCAGTGCGTTGTATTCTTTATTACGCTGTATTTCTTGCATTTTACGCATGCTATCATATTGCCGCTGACTGAGGGGTAACCCCTGCTGGGAGTCTGGTGTTGGGGGTCGTTTATGCTGATGGTTGTGCTGTAACATTATACATAAACATCTACAGTCAATAACTAACATATCCCACAATCCTTAGCTGGTGTCAAACCTAGGTCATATCAGTTCTAACAATACCCACATTCTGCATATAAGCCACTGTACGCTACAATTAGTGACTGATGGCTACAAAGCTAAGAGTGAATTGTCTAGTGTCTGCTGCTTCCATACACCATATGTTTTACCCTTTAAACTACCAACCATTACCAATTCAATATCACATTTACATGATGTGTATACCCTTTAAACTACCAATCATTACCAATTCAATATCACAGTTACATGATGTGTATACCCTAGAAACTACCAACCATCACCAATTCAATATCACATACATGTATATGTATACCACTGCTGTGATGGACTACATGTTTAATAGAAAATCCTCATACCGGTACATAGTTTTCTATTCCTCTGTAACCCTGTAACCATGTTCACTCCATAAAATTATAAAATACACCAAAATGTGATATAATACTGTCTTTCTACCTTATGTCAAATATGAATAAAATGGACACTAGATAATTTATCAGCCGATGACAAACTAACACCATGAGACCTCTCCTTTCACCAGTGTGGCACCACATGACTATAATAGTGCGACTACCTTGAGGTGGCACCGCATGACTATAATAGTGCGACTACCTTGAGGTGGCACCGCATGACTATAATAGTGCAACTACCTTGAGGTGGCACCGCGTGACTATAATAGTGCGACTACCTTGAGGTGGATATTGTAGTCTTGATTTCTCTGTTTCTCTTGCATTTTGAGAAACTCTTTGTACTTGAGCTCACTCTCAATCATAGGAAGGCTGGTAACGAAACCTTTAGGGGTCCACATTCGTTTGAAATGGCCACCCTTCAGAAACATGGAATTCATGATAACACCTCCAACATAAAATTTCATTAGTCCACTACACGAAAAATGACACCATGTAGGTACAAGAAACCTCTAAAATTTCCGTACATCTAATGAGTCCCCATCATCCATTTCAATTCGCTATGTTATTTGCCAATGAAATTCTTGAGTAATGTAACACTTCTAAATCGGTAACACAGTCTATACCTGTAGCTTCAACAACTGGTTGTATTCCATATTTCTTTGTTGTTCCATCCATTTTTGTTTGGGGGTATAATGATGTTGACCTATGGGAAGCCCGTATGCCTCGGGGGGTGTGGCAGGCTGCTATATATAGAAATCGGTTAACGTCCACACAGCAGTTATTAGTGGCCCTACCCTCAAACAACACACAGCTCAACATGCAGCTAATAGATCTATCACTACAGACCAAACAACTAAGGCTGCATGCACTCAAACTCACAGCGGTAAGCTATGCTGCACACTGGAGAAAGACCTATCAGTCTCTCTGCTTATAGTGCAGCATAGAAAGCATTGTTTTCAGTTGACAGCATTTTAAGAAAAATACATTGTCACACTTCTATTTAGTTACTTGGTAAGTCATATCATGCATTCTTCGTTATGACTAATTAACTAATTAATAACACAATACAAGAGTTAATTCTAGGTTCAGGACAATTTGGATCACCATACAAAATTTGGGTAAGTAACATTCAAAACCCAGTAAACTTACCTTCTGAAAGATTCACTATATAACTATATACACATCAGTTCTGGATTTATAAAAGACGATGGTTGATTGTGAGTAAATGGAGACTTACGCCTCTGAGGTAATTCTGATAGTCTTTGTGCTGCTGCTCGTTCAGTGCCTGACGTCTCAGGTCGTACTGTTCCGAGTCATAGTAATTGCCCTTGACGATCGGTGCAGGAGCCTGACGACGTTGTTCCACCAACTTCTGCTTCTTCTCATCCTCCATATATTGTTTCTATAGCAACATAACTTAGAATTACACTACAGCTTAAGTTTAGGCATGATTGTGGTAACAACACATATTCCATCTACTCTAGAATTCTTATCAAAAACACCACAGCCCCCTCCCCCCCAACATTTACTCTGGTTATGCTACTCTCCCTCACACATCTACTTTCCATTTCCTATAGTACTTGTCTTTGTTTTCAATATCATCACCTTTACAATGCATACCTTTGTTTACAGTCCTTACCTTTACAATACTTACCCTTTTTTACAGTCTGTACCTCTTTCTTTTTCTTTTTTTTACAGTCCCTACCTTTGTTTACAGTCCCTACCTTTACAATCCGTACCTTTGTTTACAGTCCGTACCTTTACAATACATACCCTTGTTTACAGTCCGTACCTTTGTTTACAGTCCTTACCTTTACAATACATACCCTTGTTTACAGTCCGTACCTTTGTTTACAATCCGTACCTTTGTTTACAGTCCGTACCTTTACAATACTTACCCTTGTTTACAGTCCTTACCTTTGTTTACAGTCCTTACCTTTACAATACATACCTTTGTTTACAGTCCGTACCTTTGTTTACAGTCCTTACCTTTACAATACATACCCTTGTTTACAGTCCGTACCTTTACAATACTTACCCTTGTTTACAGTCCTTACCTTTGTTTACAGTCCTTACCTTTACAATACTTACCCTTGTTTACAGTCCTTACCTTTGTTTACAGTCCTTACCTTTACAATACATACCTTTGTTTACAGTCCGTACCTTTACAATACTTACCCTTGTTTACAGTCCTTACCTTTGTTTACAGTCCTTACCTTTACAATACATACCCTTGTTTACAGTCCGTACCTTTGTTTACAGTCCTTACCTTTACAATACATACCTTTGTTTACAGTCCGTACCTTTGTTTACAGTCCTTACCTTTACAATACATACCCTTGTTTACAGTCCGTACCTTTGTTTACAGTCCTTACCTTTACAATACATACCCTTGTTTACAGTCCGTACCTTTGTTTACAGTCCTTACCTTTACAATACTTACCCTTGTTTACAGTCCGTACCTTTGTTTACAGTCCTTACCTTTACAATACTTACCCTTGTTTACAGTCCGTACCTTTACAATACTTACCCTTGTTTACAGTCCTTACCTTTGTTTACAGTCCTTACCTTTACAATACTTACCCTTGTTTACAGTCCTTACCTTTGTTTACAGTCCTTACCTTTACAATACATACCTTTGTTTACAGTCCGTACCTTTACAATACTTACCCTTGTTTACAGTCCTTACCTTTGTTTACAGTCCTTACCTTTACAATACATACCCTTGTTTACAGTCCGTACCTTTGTTTACAGTCCTTACCTTTACAATACATACCTTTGTTTACAGTCCGTACCTTTGTTTACAGTCCTTACCTTTACAAATGCTTACCTTTGTTTGCAATCATTATCTTTATAGTGCTTACCTTTGCTAAAAAGTCATTATATTCCTTGTTTCGAACGTCATGTTCATTCTGCCTGCGGTATTGTCCGTAATCGTCATGGCCGATATTGGCCTGGTGTGGAGGGGACGTAACTCTCTGTAATCAAAAATACACTTCTCATCGTGCATCAGTCATTTCTTAAATCAAATCATACACAAATTATGCTTACAATTCTTATTATTCATCAATACAGTCTGTGCTTACATTGACAAAGACTCTTTGAAAGAGGTCTATAAATAGAATCAGGTTTGGACTCACATATAGATTGTACAATAGATTAAGATATTGTTAGTCTCTGTCTTTAGACAAACGATTTTGACATACAGGTAAGTACATGATCGTGGGAAAATATTTCATTCTGGGGCAAATCATTTAGAATGTCAACTTGAGCAGAGAATTATAAACAAGTTTTATGCCTTGAAATAAATCCATTGAAAAACAAGTCAGTGACTTTTGATTTTTGTTCATAAAATAAGAAATGGTGATTGAGGTTTCATCATGTGCAGAATCATTGCAACAAAAGAGATATTATCAACAAAACAAGAGAAAATATATGTCTCTTATGAGAGCTAGTGATTTTGACCTTACAAACTGTAGAGTCTTTGTATTTAATTCAGCAATAGTAACTCTTCATGTGAAGTTTCAGTACTCATAAAGCTCAAGTACTATTTAAGATATCAGTACTTATAAAGTTCAAGTATTATCTAAGATATCAGTACTGATAAAGTTCAAGTATTATCTAAGATATCAGTACTTATAAAGTTCAAGTATTATCTAAGATATCAGTACTTATAAAATCCAACTATTTAATATCTAAGATATCAGTACCTATAAAGTTCAAGTACTATCTAAGATATCATTACCTATAAAGTTCAAGTACTATCTAAGATATCAGTACTTATAAAGTTCAAGTATTATCTAAGATATCAGTACTTATAAAATTCAACTATTTAATATCTAAGATATCAGTACTTATAAAGTTCAAGTATTATCTAAGATATCAGTACTTATAAAGTTCAAGTATTATCTAAGATATCAATACTTATAAAGTTCAAGTATTATCTAAGATATCAGTACTTATAAAGTTCAAGTATTATCTAAGATATCAGTACTTATAAAGTTCAAGTATTATCTAAGATATCAGTACTTATAAAGTTCAGGGCATTTTTCCAGGTTAATTGAAAAAGGAAAACAAACAAAATTTCTATTTGAGACCTATGAATATTTCCCCTGTAAAACATTCCATAGGTTTGTTTTAAAATTTTCCCTTACAATAAACATTAGACATGTAAAGAGTGCAACATGTGCCAAAAATGAACAAAGCAGTGGACGACACACACCGCAAAACAGACGGAGAATAAAACAAAATAACATCAATCTGTAATTTGGATCTCATCAAAATCATGCAATAGATAAGTTAAGAGACAGGTAAGCTTTAAGTATCACTCAGCAATTTCAAATACTGTAAAGAAAAAATATTTAGATGAACACATGATTGGGTGCTACAGGATATCTCCTTCTTTTCCACTATGATGCGCTAAAATCAAAATATTTGATGAATTATGCAATAAAACAGGCTGTATTCTTAGTTATGAATCCAGCACTCCTATTGCAAAAATCGCGGGCCTTTTATTCCGAACATTTTCTACAGACTGACACGGCGAGTGCCATACCTTCACTGGAGCAAAAGCACTTTGTCTGTAAGACTCGGGGTCCCATCTCCCCGAGGGAGGGCGGTCCTGGGGAGGGTTGTTGGGAGGAGGGGGATCTGAGTACGGCTGGCGACGGTCAATCACTGGAATTTCCAGTTGGTGCTGGGCTCGGTTCAGAATTTGTTCTTTTTGTTGCTGGAAATTTAAGAAATTTTTTAACAATCACTTTAATGATTAATTAAAATTTCATTTAAGTTTGTAATCCAAGTTGATTCAAGATTTAACATATAATAGATGAGGGGGAAATTAACTAATATGCTACATGATGTAATCCTATAATGACTTGTTTTCAAATTAACTAAAGACATGTAATTTGGAGATAATTTCTCTAAACTTAACCTTACAGTTATGATTTAAATTAAATGAACGTGATAGATGTGTAAGATTCATCTCCATCCCTCGTCTTAAAATATGTTAGCATAGTTGAGTTGAGTTTAACATTCTTAGTCTTTGGCTGAGCTGAACATGAACTGAGTTAACATATTCAGTCTTTGACTGAGCAGAGCATGAACTGAGTTTAACATCCTCAGCCATTGACTGAGCTGAGCATGAACTGAGTTTAACATACTCAGTCTTTGAATGAGCTGAACATTAACTGAGTTTAACATACTCAACCATTGACTGAGCTGAGCATGAACTGAGTTTAACATCCTCAGCCATTGACTGAGCTGAGTATGAACTGAGTTTACCCTCAGTAACTCCTCTCGATACTGCTTCTTCCTGAGTTCTGCAATTTTGTGTCTCTCAGCCTCGGTGGGTATATTGAGGCCCACAGGCGGGGTGGGAGGGGCACGAGGGGTACCATTTGCCTCTTTCTAAATCAAGATATTGTGCATGCATTAGTAATTATGTGTTATTTCACTGCAAACAAGCACCTGCACATATTGTAAATCTGACACAGACACTCAATCATGTTCAAACACAAAATTTCATATCTGTGATAAGCAGCCCACATAAGATCTTCTGTGTGCATGTAACACTAATAATGGGCATTTACTGTATTTAAATGTGTATATACTGTATATATAATAAACATATTGTATATATGATAAATATATTGTGTATATGTAGAGAATGCTAGGCTTATATTTTAATTTCAGGTAACCAGAATCAATCTCATAATTGGATCCTAAGCCAATTAATTAATGAAATATAATCATGTCTAGAAGTGTGGTGACTTGCAGCTAAATAAAGCTGCCACTGTCCTATTTATTTTTGACAACTATGGTTATAAAGACAGCAAAAAGCACTATGTGCTTAGTACTACGTTTTCTGTAAATAGTTAGACGGTGGCTTAAAGCTTGAGGTACACACGAGTACAAAGTCAGTAAGAGTTATAGGTACTATCTACAGACCAACAGACTATATTTTTATTACACTAAGCTGGCAAGTTTTTTTCCATTATGCATCTTATCTAAAACTGAGGCTAGATTTTACTTTAGTATACTA
Organism: Ostrea edulis; assembly: GCF_947568905.1. Taxonomy (NCBI): domain Eukaryota; kingdom Metazoa; phylum Mollusca; class Bivalvia; order Ostreida; family Ostreidae; genus Ostrea; species Ostrea edulis. The sequence continues at coordinate 84,645,756 of NC_079167.1, forward strand.
CAGGATACAAACATAAAAAGGACTATTGGAACTCCCAGAGTACACAGATCTACAACCAAGCATGGAGTCCCAGAGTTAGATAAAACTAAAAAGGACTACGATCATGCATGGATTCCTAGCTCTCTATAATTTACGACTTGTTAATTACCTGTTCCAAGAGTTGATTATAATCATTCTTACGCTCTGCTTTGAGCTCTTCTTTAAGTTTTTTATAATCGATTATTACGTTCCGCGGAGAGCCCACTAGAGGGCGCTCAGTCTCCAAGTGGCCTTCATGGCTGGGGGAGATGTCCAACTGAATTTCTTTAGCTCGCTGTAACCATTGCTCATTTTGTTGCTATTCATTTTAAAGATAAAGTCTGATTCACTCCAGATTTTCTTCTAGATTTGAGGTGATTTACCAGAGAAAAACTAGTATTCAGTTAAGCAGATCAATGAAAAAAGTTTATCCAAATGGTGCAAAAAAAAAAATATATATATAGAGATCAATTTAATACAAGCTTGAAACACAGTTCGAAAACATTTACTTGAAATGTCCAATATTTCACAGAAAATAAGGGCATCGCTTTTTTTACCTTAAGCAAAGACTCCCTATATTCACGAACTCTATCGGCTTTAAGTTGATTGCGATACACATCATATCCACCTATAGCAAGCCCACCAGGGGGGGTTACTGGTCGCCTAGCGTTCTCATGCTCCAAAATCTCCTTCTGTTTCTGTTATCAGGACAAATTAAGTTAAACAAAGCTGACTTGATGTTAATTAGCTCTTTAACCACTAATGTGAAGTGATGAATGATACACAAAACCACAAAGCTCTGCCCGCAATCATGCACTTCCTTCCACCTAGTCACATGACTGTCACATGACTTTTACCTTTGATGGAGTACCCTGAGGGCGATCATTCTTGAGTTGTTTTGGATAATCCTTTAGAAATGATTTAGCAAGATTAATTATTTCTCTCATTTTCTGAGTATATAGTATTGCAGACATGCACAAGATTCAGCACTATAGCAAAGGGTTTTCTAATAGTTTTTAAGAAAGACAGGCATTGCTGACAGAATTGGTAGATCTCAACATACAGAGGGTATCTGAGGAACGTATGTGTAGATATTCTTAAACCTTTATGTTTTTCCTTAATTCTAAAGCAATTAACACATATAAATGTATTGAATTACATGTATGACAACAAACATCATATTATGACTAAAGTTAACTTAAGCAGATGAATTGAAAACCATTTAGAGATTATGATAGGTTTGTGAAGAAAACTGAGCACAACTATGCTCAGCCACCTTATTTGATAAAACAATATGAATATGTAGCATGCAAGGGAGATAATCTATAAGTTCCTACCTAAATTTCCGTTTACAGTAACTTTTAATCCTCTTGTATAGATCTTAGTTCACTACAATCTCAAACTCGTGTTACTAACATCACAGTACGACAAACCAGAGTGTCACTCACCAAGTAATCGTTGTACTCCTTCCGTCTTTCTTCACGGAGTTGCTGAGACACCTGGTTGTGGTCGTACATTTCGGTCTGATTGGGTTGTCGGGGAGGTGAGGCCTCTTGGCGATACAAAGCCTCATCCCGCCGCCTGTTGGCCTGTTCCTCTTTCTGATCAGTGACAAAAACAAGATTTTACATTTCTGTCAAATAATTCAATTTTATCCTAGCATAAATATTCTTTTGAAGAATCTCACTAGATGTAAGATTATAGTTCAAAGAATTTAAATACTGAAAATAGTATGCAGATAATGGTAACTGCACCTAGCAACAGCATTGCATTGTGTAAGCAAGATTAATAAATTTGTGTTGTTTCTGAAGAAAGTATAAAATGAACAGAAGTGCAATTGAAATCATACAATTGATTGATAAAAAACCCAACAAAACATTAAGGATATATACCTTCATTCAGACAAGAAATGAAACTTATAATAGTTATATAGTGTTGATAAGAAACAAATGTTCTAGCACAAAATATAAACTAGCAGAGAGACACACGTCCTTGTTAGTGAGAGAGAAAGCAGAAGCTGACAAATCATGGCAGTCTGTTACAACAATGAATGGTGATGACTTCTGAACAGAGACCTGAAAAATGACTGATTAGTACAAAGTCTGTAACAGAAATAAACAAAATACTGAAGAGTGACATTGGTGCCATTCTACATGACTACAAATGCTACTAGCCCACCGGTATACCTCCTTCATAAATCTATTGTAGTCTCGGTGTCGTTCGGTGTCCAGAACCTTGCGAGCCTGGGAATAGTTTCCTATGGGAAGTCCCTGCTCTGGGCTCCCTGTGGTATAATACACAGGCTTTTGCTAAAAACAAACAAGATATTCCAGACTAGATAGAGTAAAAAGTTATCAGAATCTGCCCACTTGAGGAGGAACCACTCAAGATCCAGTGGGCTGATCAAAATCTGCCTCTTTTGTTGTCTGCTTGTCTATCTGTCTGAATGAGATTCCTTATTAGTGGACAAAGCACTAACTGGTTACTACCAAACAATTCATGCGATAAGAGGTAATAGATTAGGAGCCATTAACACTAAGAAACTGCACTAGTTGTAAACACACATGCAATCAATTTGCTCTGTTTACATTTTTTTCATATAAGGAGTTCCATGCAGACCACCTGCCCTATTTCCTATTAATTTCAAACAGGAGTTTGTATATCTATAAAGAGTTTCTCTAGCGAGGACAGAAGGAACACCAAAGAATGAAGGGAGACAACTCAGAGTGGGTCCTAAAATATACAGCTTGGTTTTATAAGCATTCAAAATACCTGATAGTAAACCCAATATTTGAGATTCTAAACTTTTAGAATTAATTTGTATAATTGTCACAGGATGACAATCATTTATATAACCCACATTTAGTTTTGATACATTCCTAGTTTTCATTTAATCATATATTCAGTCCATATCAGTTGATTTATTTTGTTTTCTTGAAGGTTACTTTGATGTAATAATTTAAGAGTAAAGTTAAAAAAAAAAAAATGCTATGATACATGAATATATTTAAAAAACAGTATAGCCTCCAACTCCATAAAAATTTCAAATGGACATCATACAAAGTGCAGACAACATTGAAAAAAATCTATTTGCACTGCATTACCATTTCAAATTTCATTAACATCAAATAATCTAAAACTTGAAAATATGTTTTCGATTTAATGAAATTCGTGTAAAAATAAAATATATTTCTAAGAAAAACAACTTCTAAATCCCTTAGATTTTTAAAAGAAATGCATTTTATACAAGCAGCAATAAGAAATTCTATGCACGGCACCACCACTTTATACGTAAATGGCTACTAATGTTATCCTAACAGGGTCTCTTTTCTCTGGATACTTCTCTACGAAAGCTTTATATTGATTTAAATGAAATCTATCAACAAAACATACAGGTGAATAACCAGTAATAAATCTATCACTCTAGAAATGAGAAAACACTGGTAATTTGGTTCATGCTCTGACTAAGTTCCAGTAGAACATGCACTAGATACAAAAGCATTAGGATATCAGCCCTCTGCCTATAGAGGGCACTGGGACTACATACTCGCCGCATGTGATCCTGATATTCTTTACGCATTTCCATCTGTATCATATGCCTGCGTTCTTTGGCTTTTTCATCACTTAAACTGACTAACCCCGAGGTTATCTAAATGTAAATAACCAGTTTACATGAAATGTAAATCACCAGTTTACATGAAATGTAAATAACCAGTTTACATGAAATGTAAATCACCTCAGTTTACATGAAGTGTTCAAGAGTCAGACTTTATTATGTAAATTACTCTCAGGAATCAGTTAATCATTATATAAGAACTCAAGTTTACAAAACAAGAAATGACTTCAATTTCAAATTCTTTTTCTGTGAATTGAATTATAAAAACAACTTAAAAAATTTTCTAGCAAATTATTTTCCTCATCCCAGTCAACTGTATATACTAAACTATTTCTTCATATTTTACAATAAATTAATCTACCAGTATACATGGTATATGGATTTGAGTTGTTGTAATAAACCAAGTGGTCAATATTTTGATCCTTATTTTTACATGAACTTAACAAACTAATTAACTAGCTAGGTCATAATTTGATAGATGTTTTGTTGTTGTTTATGTGAAACAACACCCACTTCCCTTGTAAATAGTCTTTTGTGAAGCAAGTTCCTCTGATAAGGCCTGAGGGTTTAAAGGCACCAAAATCGTTCCATTTATACTTTTCAAAAATTTCCTTTCATTTATTTCCAAACATTAAACGTCATCAACAAACAGTTTGTATAGGAAATCAATAATTCTTACAGTGTGTCAAGAGAGCAAACACAAAAAAGCTGTTGAATACTCAGCAGAGACATGTGTGCATATAGCGGAGAAAATTCACTCAAGAACTTTATTCCTTTAAGCAGCGAAGTCATTATATTCAATGATCAAATGCAATATAATCATCCATCAATATGACAGAGGTTGACATTTAAGAGAAAATGACAAAGTCAGTTAAATCTCTCTACTGAGAGAAGGCTATACTCGTAATATGAATAGTGTATATGTATACTGGAGAATGTAAATGCATTATCAACCGAATGTTTCTTAAATCTATGTGACGTACATACTGTATACACCTAATGGAGGAAAAATATCACAAAGAACTAGGAGACATATTTACATCGATACATAGCCATGATTATACAAAAACTCCATAGATACATTAATCAGTTTCTTATAATGGTGGTATTAAAAAAATGATTAGTTCATTTACATTTAAGTAGACATTTTAGAGCACAACATTTTATATTGGTATACCGTATATACTCACCTATAAGTCGGATTTTTTAGAGTCAAATTTTGGTCCAAAACTCTATGTCTGACTTATAGGAGTGTCCTAAGAAGATTAGTATTTTTCTGGATGGTGTAATGTATAGCCTATCGGTAGTATTTTTTAAACAACAAAAACATGGAGAAAATAAACAAAATAGTAACTGTTTAATTTGTTGAGAATAAAAAGTGAAATATCAACGTCATATCCCAAACCATTATTGGAAGACAGATAACTACATAAGAGTATTGACATGAAATTGATTTGTTGGGGGAAAATATCTAATATCGGCACATTTCTCAAAATACTATTTGAAACACGGGTAAAAACATTAGAGCATTGATTTGAAATTGTCAACCGATTCTTGAAAAAGGTTAGACGGACTTATGAATGGGTCAATGGCAATTCCCTCCAAAATAACCTAAAAACTATACAACCAACTTATAGGCGAACCGACTTATAGGTGAACCGACTTATAGGCGAGTATATATGGTACATGATCAAGTATTTTGAGAATATGATCTTACACAGACGTTTAACACTGCAAAAAATTCACAGGTCAGGTATGCATATTGAAAATCATGCAGCTACATGATCTTGATACAAACTATCAGTACTTCATGATTTGTGATAAGTGAATGTTTTTGCAACATCAAGCACCCGTGGTTTAATTATAGTGGTGTTCACTGAGCTTAACTTTGCTACCATTTATTTTTTCAGCTTTTGTGGGAAGTAAAATTGATTGAATTCACATTGAAATTTGACTTAATATGGAAACAAAATCATGAAATAAAGATAGCATGAATACAGAATTCACTCAGAAAACACGTGAGAAATAACCTCGAAAAAATTCAAAGCTATAAACAATACATAATTCACCATGTTCAAATATTTAATAAACCTAACATCCTAAAACCTTTCTTTCTAATTACCACAGTGTAAACAAAATGCAGAAACTTCATGTTTCACTAGTATTTCTATCTAATTCTCATTAGACAAAGTTACCTCGCACAAAGTCATCACAAAGGTTAATCTTCCAAAACTGACCCCAAACCTAACAGATACTGAAAGATGACCTTACCACGGGAGGGTCTGGGGCTCTCTGATACTGTGAGGGTGGGTCATAGTCCTGTCCCCGCTGCTGGTAGGAAGGTTGATTGTAGTCATATGATGGGCGACCATAGTCATTCTGTGGGTGGGAGTCGTACATAGAGCGGCCGTAATCAGCAGAAGGATAGTCTGGATTTCTGTCCACCATTGCAGCACACATTTTGTTTCCTGTAAGTAAAGTAATGGAGATATTTACGTTCTTTGTAAAAAAAAAAAAAAACTTTAATGTCAGTGATAGTCTGTGTGTACAGCAACTTCTGCCATTTTTATATGGCAAGGCTTAAAAGAAATTTTGTATAATGCATGTCACATTATTCATTTTTGGGGTGAGAAGATAAAACAGATCTTTTTTCCACAATTCAAACAAGAGAAAATATTGGGATGTTAAATCTAGATGGATTTTCTTTAAACGAAATCTTTCATAAGGCATAAGTCTTTATAGCATGATATTTGTAATGAGTCCCCGTTGACCCTTAACATCCTCCTTCCCGCAGGAGAACAGAGGGGTCATGACACACATTATCCCTTAAAAAATAGAATCTCTGAAGCAATAAAATGTTATGTTGTGGGGGAACTTTAAATAAGCCCAAGATGCAGGTTTAGTATAGAGCCTTTAGTTACAGGTATCTTCAGCTAGGTATCCACATAAAAATGATGAATACATTATCATCCAATCTACATAATCTTAATGAATTTAAAAAAACAAAATATTTACATATGAGCAAAAGTTGTTTCCTCCCCTTTTTCCTAAAATTAATATTAAAGTATGTCAGCCCAAAGGTGGTCATTACTCCTACATTTTAAACACTTGTTTTATTTTTCACTTGTTAAACTTTAGATACCTCAAGTGTACACGATCTGATCACAATATCAACAAACTACAATGGCCAAACAATACAAGTCCTGAGTATCGAAGATCATAAATGTTTAAATACCACTTAATGCTTTGTTTATTCCAACCCAAATCTGTTTTGATCCATAGGTTTTGTCCCATATATATTATGAGCAAGGTATGTAGTAATGACAAAGGACTTTAAATCTGTTCCTGTACAACTATTGTTATATCTACTCATTTTTCAGTCGCATCAGTTAAATTATTGCATATTTATAGCTGATCCACAAAGTAGGTGGCAAAGAAATTAAAATACATGTTTAGGATGTTTAATATTAATATTTATTGAAATTATAAAAAACAGAATTCATAGTACTCTCCCATGGGAGTATACCTATATCCCAATAATTGTACCAAAATATTTTTCATCATGAATTAATCAAGAATTAAGAAAATAAAATGAAATATTATAATGTATACACAGCTATATTAGATTCATATACAAATAATTTATTTCAAAATTATAAAATCAAACATTTTCCAGCTTAATATTGATCAAAAGTATGAAATTGTGGGAAGTATCAGGGCTATTTTCTCCATCTATAAAGATGATAGATGACCATTAAACACATTTTTATTTCATTATTAACATTGTTCGATTCTGTGAGACATACCATCATATTTGTCATTGATAAAACTTTATTTCAAATCATTTATGTTTAAAATTGTTGAAAGTTAGATTCTGTTATTGTAATTTGTATCATTAGGCCTAAATTGAAATGAAATTTAACTTAATTTATAATAAAGATACTCACATAAATGTATCTTATGTTCAATCGTTTAATTAGATATTAATAGCAGTGCTTTAAAAGATTAGTACTGACCGTAAGGCACGTGTGTTCCGCTCTCTATCGATAATGGACGGTTGTTGACAAGGTGCGACACACAATAGCGTGGTTAGCAACAAGTGTCTCCCGCGTTAATTACGATGTTTTGTCGACAAATATATCATCCAATGTGTTAATAAAATTCTTAAACAATCAAAACCAATTGCACTTCACTCTAGTTTGCAATATATCAAATGTATTTTAAATGTAAATCAAATAAAATCTAACGCAAACTAGTAAATCGGAAGTAAGCACCGTAAAATACGAAACTAGTAACGAAATGGTATGTGTGTAGCATATAAAAATCCGGCAAAATGTTTGCTTTGCCATGGGAGATTGAATGACAATCGGGGAATGACCATATACTGAGTGTTAATTTAAAAACTCAGGTTGTCAGAGTGGTTCTCTCGTGTTAAGGAGTTCTAGATACAGATAATAAATCTTGCTATGACATACAAAGTGGTTAAAGAATGATATAATATATTCTTTACAATATTCAGATTCTTTGTCAAAACTAGACAGGTTAATAAGATGTATATTGGTCTTTTTCTAAAACAAAAATTAAAAGTGGATAGTTAGCAGTGTTATTGTATATATACAGAGGAGGATCCAGAAAATTTTCTAAAGGGCAAGTTTGTTACCGTCCCCCCCCCCCCCCTTCCGAAAAAAAGGGGGGATGAAAAGTTCAAAATGACCATAGTATACATTAGATCATCTATGCATGAGAGAGAGAGAGAGAGAGAGAGAGAGAGAGAGAGAGAGAGAGAGAGAGAGAGAGAGAGAGAGAGAACGAGAGAGAGAGAGAGAGAGAGAGAGAGAGAGAGAGAGAGAGAGGGAACGAGCGAGAGAGGGGGAGGGGGAGATTTTTCCTGCCCCCAGACTTCTACCTACCTATTTAAATTAGGTCTACCGATGTCTTATCCAAACGCAATGACGTCACGAGTCCCTCTGTATTTGACTCTATTTCAAACTTTTACTTTTTCCGTGTAGCATTAAGTGGCCCCTTGTAAATGATGGATTGATTTCAAATAGTTCGTTAGGCCTACATACATTGGTGTCATAATATTATCAAATTTTACTTGGTTGCCGTTTTATAAGCGATATATGTTTGTTTATTACTGATGGAGAATATCAATCCCCTCCCCTCCCAAATAATCTTAATTCCCTCTTGAGAATATTTCACTCATATGGAGTTTGCAGTCTATGTAACCTGTAGTTAATGTTGTAAACTTTCTTTCTTTTTTGAATTTCCTTCTTTATAAACTGTCTTACTGTTATGCCCTCTGGGCCCAAAATTGGAATAAACTTAACTTATCTTATCTTCTTATGGAGACGTCACCATTGCCGGTGAAGGGCTGTAAAATTTAGGCCTATGCTCGGCGCTTACGGCCTTTGAGCAGGGAGGGATCTTTATCGTGCCACACCTACTGTGACACGGATAGAATGTATATAGTGCCGATTTTAAATAAGATTCGCTTTACTTTACTTTACGGGACCCGGCGGTTTTCGGGGTCTTGTCCGTTCTTGGGACTCCTATTTAGTCGCCTCTTACGACAAGCAAGGGCCCTGAGGATCTATATTCTAACCCAAATCCCCACGGGAGTCTTGAAGTTGGATATCGCACCGTAAATAAAATATTTTATTTGTAAAACAATAAGAGATTTTTAAATCCTAAATTGTCTGAATTTTCAAGTGACCCCAGTATGATCTCTTTCTTGCAATATACAACATTACTATGGATATTTCTAAAACAATAATTAACAAAAGAATTTGCTCAGTAGTTTCAGTTTCTTTTTCACAAAATGAATTACATTGTTATGAATCAACTCTTTTGGTGATTAGAAGTTAATGTAAAAGGAATACTGTTGCTAGCCTAGTATTTTATGATTAATTCGAAAGTATTTTGTATACTAGTAACAGTGGCGTAGCTTCCATTGAGGCAACCGAGGCAGCTGCCTCGGTAAAAAAAAAAAAAAAAAAACCCCACCTTTTACGTTGTTAAAATGTCGATAGCTTCTGGGGGGCTGCGCCCCCTAGACCCCCTGCCTCGGTAATATTCGAACCCAAGCTACGACTATGAGTACGTTTAAATGGGAGGGGAAAATGGTCTCCCAATGAAAATCATTTAAAATGCAAATTCTGTTCCAGGTTCAATATTATTCGTTTTCAAAGTTTCATAATGATTACTGGATTTCTTTGCATCAGATAAGGACCATTTTTGTGTGTTATACATGTACATTGTATATGGCACGTAAATTTTGGACTGGGGAGTGCACTTTTATTCCAAACCTCAAGTATGAAAGCATATATACATCTTCCCAAGTCAAGGGTTTCTGATCCGCTCCTCTCCTCACAATTTGTGAGGAGAGGAGCGGATCAGAAACCCTTGACTTGGGAAGATGAGGAGAGGAGCGGATCAGAAACCCTTGACTTGGGAAGATGACATATATATGGCACGTCAAATTCACAAAAATGAGCTAAACATAGTTTCACAGTTGATAAACTAGGTTTATCGACTGTAAACTATAGTTTACGGACCGTAAACTATTGTTAACGACGTTAATCTATATTTCACATCTGTAAACCATAGTTAACAGATAATCTATGTTTCACAAGCGTAAACCATAATTAACAATGAAAACAATCATTAGCGATTGCAAAACATAGTTGATCTGATAAATACGGTTTCACGATTGTAAACTACGGTTTACAAGTCTAAACTATTATTAACAAATGTAAATGATAGTTTACGGTTTGTAAGATATAGTTTATAGTCATTTGATGCGCTGAATTCACAAAAAAAGTGATAAACACATTTGGTTTAATATAGTTTATGAGTAAAAATGGCAGTTAGCTATAGTTTACGATCAAAAACTATAATTAACGAATGTTAAACATAGTTTATCTGATAAATATACTATCACAATTTATGAAACTAGGATTAACAATTGTGAACTATAGTTAACGAATGTAAATTATAGTTTACAAATGTGAATCTGTATTTATCAGCAATTTATATTGTTAACGTTTACAAGTCATAGTTTATCTGATAAATATAGTATCACAATTTGTGAAACTAGGATTAACAATTGTGAACTATAGTTAACAAATGTAAATTAGAGTTTACAAATGTGAATCTGTATTTATCAGCAAATTATTTAAAGACAGATAAACTTGGATTAGCATTTGCAAACTATAGTTTACAACCGTTAAATATAGTTTTACGGATGAAAATTATAGTTAACGAATCGTTAACTATAGTTTACGGTCCGTAAACTATAGTTTACAGTCGATAAACCTAGTAAAACTATGTTTAGCTCATTTTTGTGAATTTGGCGTGCCATACATATATATATATATATTCTAAATGCAATATTATTCTCAAACTGTTTCTTATGAAAAATACATTTTAAATCTATTTAAAAGTTACTTCAAAACAACCTCGTCAGACTTATAACTGTGTACTGCAGCAAAGAAACCCAATCTGTTGAAAGCTAATACCAACATGGGCATGTATGGGAAAAGATGATGGAGAGAAAATCGAAATTTATCCGCAAGCATTAACAAATGAACTTACCATCGCGCATGCGTATCAATGCGCGCCATATTTGAGTCCACTTCCGTCAACTTATTTGTGATGGTTATTTGTCAACAATGTATATAAAGTCCATGGTCGTTGATGGCTTTAAGTCATATGCACAGAGAACAGAAATAATTGGATTTGATCCACTGTTTAATGCAATAACAGGACTGAATGGTAGTGGGAAATCCAACATTTTAGACTCCATTTGTTTTCTGTTGGGAATAACCAATTTATCTCATGTAAGAAAGGGAAACTTGTAGCTTCTTTCATATTCTTTGCCTTTTTTAGGGCTTCTCATGTTCGTTTTCATTATATTCTTGACTTTTAAAAAAATCTTTGGTGTATGTCGGACGTAATAAGGGAAATGATATATCGTGATAAAACAACTGTTTAATGTAAATGTCAATTTTGTGTCGTTTAACATGTTTAAGTTGTTGAATAAATCATTAATGCAGGTGAGGGCAACAAATCTCCAAGAGCTTGTCTACAAAAATGGACAAGCTGGCATCACTAAGGCGACTGTCAGTATCACATTTGACAATACAGATAAGAAACAAAGCCCATTGGGATACGAACAGTATGATGAAATCACAATTACAAGACAGGTCTGTTGATGTCAGTATTGAAATATTAAATGTTAAAAGCAGGACGTATGTAGCTTAGTACACAGAGTCGGGGTGTAGGCCCTATACTTTGCTCAGATACGCTGTTTCCAAGCATACCCTGACGTAATTTTGCTCTTCGGTTTGAATCTATTTCAGGTTACATTGATGTGAATTGTTCGAATTGCTAAAAGTAAGACATTTATCCCTATTGGGCCTCTAGATGTTTTATAAAATGAGGTGATGCATATGCTCAAGTCAATGTTCACCATGGAGGCAAATTTGACAGTGAAAGGATGCATGTATTATTTGAAATGACGATTATTGTCGGTTTAGTGTGGAATTGAATGGTTACAATTATATTCACTTGTGGAAAAATCATTACATGGATTGATTTATGTAAGTTTTCGAACGATTCACATAAAATAAGATAATGAAATAAATTCAAACTGAAGTAGGACCAGGACTCGGAATTAACATATGCTCGTCAGTCTGTGACTGGTTAAAAGTCTGGCGGACTGACTGACATTTGTTTTAGTCAGTCCGATGGCACTGGTTAATTTTATAAACATTCATTTTGGAAAATATACTTATGAAATTTCTTCGATCTCTAGATGTCAGACGAATCTGATTCGTAAATATAAATCCCACGATTAAGTGTTGCAATATTGTCTGAGGCATATTGGATTAAATATTTTAATAACATTAACGAAATATGCTTAATTATTTCTGGAAAACTCTGTTGGACTGGTAAAATTTTCTGCAGACTGGTTGAAATTATACCCCATCAGTCTGGCTGGACTGGTGACATAAAAAGTTAGCTTCAAGCCCTGAGGACTGATTTCCCACCTACCTTATGAAGGCTTGGACAGAAATGAGGGGGAATAGGGTAAAGACTGAATATGAATAACCCCCTCGTTTCCACCGAAATTAACTCTGATGTAAAACTTGAAGATTATGTGTTAAAATACGATGTCACATTTGTATGTATTGCCAAATTATGGGAAATTTTTATTGTGGAATCCCTAAAAAAAAAATTTGATAGATACAGATTAAAAGAAACTGCAAAGTTTGATTAGATATGTGTATATTTAGCATTTTATATCACATGATCATTGTATAAAGTCTAGTTTCTTTTTAAACATGTTTTGTGTTAAACTAGGTTGTAATAGGAGGAAGAAACAAATACTTGATCAATGGCAGTAATGCCAACAACACCAGAGTCCAAGATCTGTTTAGGTCTGTCCAACTCAATGTCAACAATCCGCATTTCCTCATCATGCAGGGGAGAATCACCAAAGTCCTCAACATGAAGCCACCAGAGGTATCATTGTACCCTCAAATGTAATGATGTCAGGGATAGACAATGTACCCTCAAATGTAATGATGTAGGTTAATGAGAACGTAATATCCATGTATATTTCTTGCAATGTGTATGACTTGGGATGCAGTCTTTGGTAAAGCCAGTTGTATTTATTTTGCTATAATGTATTGCAATTTGTCTGTAAAAAGTTGTGTGCTGAAATGTTGTCATAACTAAACACTGCCATTTGATATTTGTAGATATTATCTATGATCGAGGAAGCTGCTGGCACCAGACTCTATGAAAGTAAGAAGGAAGCTGCTCAGAAAACCATAGAAAAAAAGGACGCAAAACTCAGGGAAATTGACATGGTACCACTCATAATAAGATAATATTTGTGGATTAATAATGCAGAATGCATTCTTGTGGATTCTTAATCATTTGTATTCTTTCGATAGGTTTTGAAAGAGGATATCACACCAACATTGTCAAAGTTACGAGAGGAAAGGTCCTCGTATCTAGAATATCAGAAGATCATCCGAGAACTTGAACACCTGAACAAGTTGTACATCGCTTACCAGTTTGTTTGTGCAGAGGTGGGAATAGTCTTTTGTAAAGGGGGAAAAAGTGCAAACTGCAAAGTTTTATTGCTCACCATTCAGTCCTATGGGCTTACATGCTTTGTAGGACCAAATTTGAAAATCAGTTTTTGTCAACATATTTCTGCTTTTTAGTAACATTATTTTTTGTTGTTGTCATTTTGATGATCTTGTGATTCAGTCACATGATAAATCTCGGTATTGAGTTAACCAGGATTGATAAATGCATTTTACTATTCGCTTTATGATTTCAGTATTTGAATAGAGAAAATGAGTTGATTTAGATAGAGAATACATTACAGAATTGATTATGATATTGAGACTTGTATTGAACACTCAGGGTGGGTTTTAGATTTGCCAGTAATTTGAAAGTGTGACTGTTTGAATTTTTGTTTTAAATCTTCTTTGTATTTGTTATATGCTCCTGTAGCATCTGTTGAAAAGGAAAATAATTTTTGAAATATATTCATAGGAAAAGAAAAAGAAAAGTGCTGAAGAGTTACTAGAGATGCAGGATTCAATAAAGAAACTTAAGGCTCGAATGACAGAGGTGGGTTTTTTATTGAATTTCGACATATTTGCTGAATACTGCAGTTAAATTTAGATTGTGTTGCATTTATGTGTTGAGGTCTTCGATTCTCAGTGGAATGTCAAATTTGGTACAGTGATACGCTGTGTGAATTTGACAATGATTAAATGATAATAAGAACAAGTGCGTTATATGGTCAACAGATTGATGAGAAAGTAAAGGAACTAGATGAAGTTATCAAGGAGCTGGAAAAGAAGCGAGACCAGGAGTCGGGCAGTGTAATGCAGAAACTGGAGGCTGTGCTGGCTGAAAAACAGAAAGTAGAGGCTGTGTCTCAGAGTGCAGTGGACGTTAAAAAGGAAGGACTAGCAGCTGAAAACAAGAAGAAAAAAGAGCTAAACAAAAACATTCAGGATGTAGGTCCCCTCTCTTTTGCAGTCTCTCCACCTGTCTCTCTCTCTCTGATAGAGTCAAAATACATGTGTAATACTCTTTCATTCTATCTTCCTCCCTCTTCTTCTTACATGAAGATTTTACAATTTGTGTGTATGAGAAGTAAATTGAAAATGTGTTTTACAATTTGTTTGTATGAGCAGGGTTTGACACTAAGGCACGTCCGAGCGAGTCTACTAAAATGATACATGTAGGTCCGTTAGGGTAAAATGTCGCTTTACTTGTTGGACTGGTCATGTAGAAAAAATAAACATGAAACTTTATTGTACACCATAAGGTATTATATTCTTAAGTAACAATTTGAACTGTGAGATGACATAATCTCAATATTTAATTGTAATAGATAAGTCACTGTCGGAAGTAATGTTTTACGACCTCTACTCGTTGTTAATAGAAAATGTGAATGTGTGTAAAGTTTTGTTTCGGATAAATAAATGTAAATTGAATTCATTCTTATTTTAAAAAATAGTTTGATGTCCCAAGAGAAAAAAGAAATGGTACGAAAGAAACAAAGCAGGCTTAGTGTTAAATCTAGGATCTAGAGAGGACACACATATCACATGTTCCAAAGGGCACTTTTCGTCACGGCAAGACAATTTCGGGGCACTTTCATTGTATCATACTATGATAGTAATAGAATAATCATTTAGCCTCTTTAGAAGTTAATACCTGCTGCCTTGATTTTAAACTTTTCAATCAACTTTGTGAAATAAAGAACAATTGTTTACATTAGAAAATATTTTTTTTTGAATTATAGAGAAAAAAGGGAATGGTGCAATTAAAAAGGGCATGGTGCCAGTCAAAAAGGGCATGACGCTGCCATACTAGTTTGTTTTAGATTTAACACTAAGGCTTATTAAATAGAAATTTTAAAAACACAGTCGAGGTCATTTTATTGTAAATGGATTGAAGAATTTCCGTGCTAGGTAGAATTAAAAGAAAGAGAAGATTTGCTTTAAAATAAAAGCATCAATGGTAAGACTAAAGCTTTTTAAGAGTCAATTAAATGTTTTACTTCGAATTTATCGTCTGTCATTTGAGTTAAGTATGGAGAAACTATCGGGGGGGGGGATGTAAGGTCAGGTCTAGTAAAAATCATTTGAAGTAGCCCGACTGGTCTAGTGTTCAAAAAAGTAAATGTCAAACCCTTTGTACGAGACGTAAATTGTAATTAGGTTTTACTTGGTGACGGACTTGTATGCTGCTTCAGAAATTATTTATGAATCAAAGTAGTAAAAAAAAATTTGAGGAATGCAGTAATCACATACTTTGAAATATGCATGCTCAATATTCATGACTTTAGAAATGTATAGTGCATGCATATGCATTAAACCTTTTTGCAATCCCGAATGTTTCCCAGGCTAAGAACTAAGGTTATTGTTTCTATTTAAGGATAAGAAGGCCCTGGCCAGTAAAGAGAAGGAGATGACAAAGCTTGGAGAGGAGCTGGAGAAGCTACAGGCTCAGAGTAAACTAGACCAGGAGAACCACGACGCGGCTCAGAAACACTATCAGGCGGTCAGTGCTGGACTGTCCAGCAACACAGACGGGGAGGCAACTTCTCTCAATGACCAGCTCATGAGTAAGTGGCAGATTATTGCTTGATCAGTATTAATGTTGATAATTATGTTGTTGACCTGTGAGACTATGTGATAGTGATGATAATCATATTGTTGACCTGTGGGACTATGTGATAGTAAGGATAATCATGTTGTTGACCTGTGGGACTATGCGATAGTGATGATAATCATGTTGTTGACCTGTGGGACTATGTTATAATCATGTTGTTGACCTGTTGGACTGTGTGATAGTGATGATAATTATGTTGTTGACTTGTGGGACTATATGATAGTGATGATAATCATGTTGTTGACCTGTGGGACTATTTAATAGTGATGATAATTATGTTGTTGATCTGTGGGACTATGCGATAGTGATGATAATCATGTTGTTGACCTGTGGGACTATGTTATAATCATGTTGTTGACCTGTTGGACTATTTAATAGTGATGATAATTATGTTGTTGACCTGTGGGACTGTATGATAGTGATGATAATCATGTTGTTGACCTGTGGGACTATTTAATAGTGATGATAATTATGTTGTTGACTTGTGGGACTATGCGATAATCATGTTGACATGTGGGACTATGTGATAATCATGTTGACATGTGACTGTGATAGTGATGATAATCATGTTGTTGACCTGTGGGACTATGTGATAGTGATGATAATCATGTTGTTGGCCTGTGGGACTATGTGATAGTGATGATAATCATCTTGTTGACCTGTGGGACTATGTGATAGTGATGATAATCATGTTGACATGTGGGACTGTGATAGTGAGAATAATCATGTTGTATATTTTGATAAAAGATTTGGAATGCATCTTGTATTTTCATTATGATTTGATTAATCAATCAAAGTAATTATACAAATGGAGAAGAGAAAATAAACCACAGAAAACAGATAGGAATTAAGTGATGTTTTCGTTATCTTCAGCTGCAAAAAATGAAATCAGTGTAGCTGAAACAGAAACTAAGCAAGCACAAATGAGGTAAGAGCTTACAAAGAAAAAGTCATTTGTCTTCTCAATCTGAGCTGTGATTCCATGTTTACATTCTGTATACATGCTGGACTGGATAGGAGCTGATTCAGGAAACTTGATTATCTTTCTAAAACTAGACTGAAACATGCACAGCAGGAGGTTAAGAAGAAACAGACAGATCTGAAGAAAACAGAACAGGGTTACCAGAAAGACAAGAGTGCATACGATGAGATTCAGAATCACATGAAAGCTTTACAGGTAGGCACTAGAGAGACAAGAGTGCATACGATGAGATTCAGAATCACATGAAAGCTTTACAGGTAGGCATCAGAGAGACAAGTGCATACGATGAAATTCAGAAAAACATGAAAGCTACAGGTAGGCATTTGTTTGAAAGTTACATGTGTAGGTGTAAGACAGCTCATCATTTATGTCAGAAAGCATTAGTCATTGATGGAAGAAAGCTCAGCATTTACATGTTGGAAATCTTTACACATTGATGGAAGAAAGCTCAGCATACTTTACACATACATGTACATGTACAGTGTAGCTGCAAAAGGGCTCAACTTTTACATGTCAGAAATCTTTACTCGTTGATGTAAGAAAGCTCAACATTTATGTCAGAAAGCTTTACACATTTATTTGTGACATGATGAGTTCGCTCCAATGATTACACATGTAAGTCACATGATTTGCTCTTCATCAGTTGAAAAATGATGGGGATTACCCATAATTCTTCCAGAAAAATTTTGCCATCACTGCGGTATACTTCATTGACAACCCCATAAATAAAATGGATAAATTGTTTGGAAAATACCAAAAACGTTTTTAAATTCCAGACAAGCTTTCTTCTACCTTCGTATATTTTGTTATTACTTTGTTTGAAAGGGAAAGAAAAATATTGCAGCTGATATGACGTCACAGTGCACTGTTGACATCGATTGTGTTGTAGTTGCATTAAATGAATAGGCGGATTGTCTAAAGTTATTGCAAGATGTAAAGGATCTTTGCTCGACTCAACAGTCACACCATAAAACCTATTGCATTGATGTAAGAAAGCTCAGCATTTACTTGTTGGAAAACTTTACACGGAACACCAGTTACATACAGTTACATACTGTGGGTGTGGGTGTCAGAAAACACGATATTTACATGTACATGTCGGAAAGCTTTACGCATACAATGTGGATGTCAGAAAACTTAATACATTTAAACATAATTAAGCAGGATAAACTATTTCAAATCTTCTAAGTAATGTTTTACTATTCTAGGCTGAGATGACTAAGCTTGGTTTTGAAGAGGGTAGAGATGAGAAGTTGGCAGCTGAAAGGAGAACTTTGTCACAGGAGGTTCATAAACTTCAGGAACAACTAGAAACACTGGAGGCACGGTATGAGCAGTTTACTAACAAAACCCTTACTGTTACACACCCACAGTAACAGTGTTACTAACACCCCTACTGTTACACACCCACAGTAACTGTTACAAACATCCCTCCTGTTACACACCCACAGTAACAGTGTTACTAACCCCCTACTGTTACACACCCACAGTAACAGTGTGACTAACATCCCTCCTGTTACACACCCACAGTACCAGTGTTACTAACCCCCTACTGTTACACACCCACAGTAACAGTGTTACTAACACCCCTCCTGTTACACACCCACAGTAACAGTGTTACTAACCCCCCTACTGTTACACACACTCAGTAACAGTGTTACTAACACCACTACTGTTACACACACACAGTAACAGTGTGACTATCATCCCTCCTGTTACACACCCACAGTAACAGTGTTACTAACCCCCTACTGTTACACACACACAGTAACAGTGTTACTGACACTCCTCCTGTTACACACCCACAGTAACAGTGTTACTAACCCCCTACTGTTACACACACACAGTAACAGTGTTACTAACACCCCTACTGTTACACACCCACAGTAACAGTGTGACTAACATCCCTCCTGTTACACACCCACAGTAACAGTGTTACTAACCCCCTACTGTTACACACACACAGTAACAGTGTGACTATCATCCCTCCTGTTACACACCCACAGTAACAGTGTGACTAACACTCCTCCTGTTACACACCCACAGTAACAGTGTTACTAACCCCCTACTGTTACACACCCACAGTAACAGTGTTACTAACCCCCTACTGTTACACACACACAGTAACAGTGTTACTGACACTCCTCCTGTTACACACCCACAGTAACAGTGTTACTAACCCCCTACTGTTACACACCCACAGTAACAGTGTTACTAACACTCCTACTGTTACACACCCACAGTAACTGTTACAAACACCCCTCCTGTTACACACCCACAGTAACAGTGTTACTAACCCCCTACTGTTACACACCCACAGTAACAGTGTTACTAACACACCTACTGTTACACACACACAGTAACAGTGTTACTAACACACCTACTGTTACACACACACAGTAACAGTGTTACTAACCCCCTACTGTTACACACCCACAGTAACAGTGTGACTAACATCCCTCCTGTTACACACCCACAGTACCAGTGTTACTAACCCCCTACTGTTACACACCCACAGTAACAGTGTTACTAACACTCCTACTGTTACACACCCACATTAACAGTGTTACTAACCCCCCTCCTTTTACACACCCACAGTAACAATGTGACTAACACTCCTACTGTTACACACCCACATTAACAGTGTTACTAACCCCCCTCCTGTTACACACCCACAGTACCAGTGTGACTAACACCCCTACTGTTACACACCCACAGTAACAGTGTGACTAACATCCCTCCTGTTACACACCCACAGTAACAGTGTTACTAACCCCCTACTGTTACACACCCACAGTAACAGTGTGACTAACACCCCTACTGTTACACACACACATTTTGACATGATATTCACTTGGATATGCATTAAACGTTTTTGTGAATCAGTAGGACTTTGGAAAAATAAATCTAAAGGGATGAAATATTGTACAGTGTTTCAAGATGTCTTTACATTTTTAGGTCACCTGAGTAAACTGAAGTGACCTATTGCAATTGGTTGTCATCTGTCGTTGTGCATTAACAATTGAACGTTATTAACTTCTTGATAACTACTAGTCCAATTCTTTTCAAATTTAGTATGAAGCATCTTTGGGACAAGGGGGACATGAATTATAAATTTCAGGACTCCTACACCCCTGGGGCCCTAGGGGCGGGACAAAAACTGCCCAAAATTTACTAATTTTCAAAAATCTTCTTTAGAACTGCACACAAATAAGAAAAACTAAATGCATAGTGATGTAGAGCAGGAAGACGTCTACCAAACTTGTAAATTTCATGATCCCTGGGGTAGGCATTCTGACCCCATGGCAGGGCCAAACTTAGTATATAGTGTTTATGTGTAAAACATTTAGATAACATCTTCATTGGTGCTATTGATACTAAATTGAAACTAAATGGATATTTAGAAAGAGCAGGGTGTCCTTTACCAAAATTGTAAATTTGGTGATCCCAGGGGTAGGGGTTTTGATATCAGGGTGGGGCCAAAATAGTCAGTTATTAAATGTGTGAACAATAGAAATTTTCAACTTCTTGATAACATTCATTCCAATTCTTTTCAAATTTGGTATGAAGCATCTTTGGAACAAGGGGGACATAAATTGTAATTTCAGGACTCCTGCACCCCCGGGCCTTAGGGGCGGGGCAAAAACTGCTCAAAATTGACCAATTTTCAAAAAATCTTCTTCTCTAGAACCGTACATGTTTAAGAAAAACTAAATGCACAGTGATGTTGAGCAGGAAGACCTCTACCAAAATTTAAAATTTCATGATCCCTGGGGTAGAGGTTCTGACCACAGGGCAGGGCAAAACTTAGTATATAGTATTTATATGTAACACATTTAATTAACATCTTTAGTGCTATTCATACAAAATTGAAATTAAATGGATATTTAGAAGGAGTAGGTAGTCCTTTACCAAAAGTGTAAATTGCATGATCCTAGGGGTAAGGGTCTGGTTACAGGGTGGTGTCAAAATTATGATAATGAATTGAAGGACTTATTTAAGTTTTCTGATACTGTATAAAATCTAAATGCATACTTAAGAATAGCAGAAAAGGTGTACAAAAAATGGTGAATTTCACAACCCAGGGTGTTGACTCTAGGATGGGTCCAGATTAGTCATATCTTTTACTGTAAATACACATTATATTTAATATGTAAAGCCTTTCATCAGTGTATGCACTTTTGAGGACATTGAGGTTTTAAGAACACATCTTGTTTTATACTGTTGCTGAATATTAGAATTTAGCTTGGATATTCAGAACAGGAAGTTTTTCTAAATTTCATAGCCCTTGGGAGCAGTGCTCCCACTGGACCAGAATTCCCTTTCGCCACTTTTTCGGGGAGTGGCGCGGCACAAAGAATCAAATGCTTTACAATTATTTCCATCATATTATCTATTATTTTATTCATTACACTTATTTTAGCATTTTGAATCAGTCACATTACTTAATCATATCCAGCTACCATACCTAAACACTTCTTTCTGAAATAATAAGAAGTTGATTTGTTTGATAAATTCTATTATGGAAATCAAAAAGCAGATAATAAATCATATAAATATAAACTTCATGATGCTACACCCCTCAGTGAAAACATTGTGTACATTGGCCAAAATGCAGATGTCACAAAACATTGGATCGTCATCGTGGGACTGCGCATAGCTCTTTGCGGGCCGTCTGTTAGCGAAACACCATATGTATCGATGTCAACTTTGCCCTACAATTGGTTATTATCACGTGACCGTGGTGTATAAACGTCAAATATAATCGATCGTTCCGGCATATCCCGAAAGTTCCGTATTTAGAGTCGTATCTCAACCATTCCCTTAAATTTCCGTTTTTGTATGGAAGAGTTTGCAATTTGGACAGAATCAGATGTTTGAGCAGGTGGGGTTGACTGTAAAGCCAAACATAGATATTTTTTTAATTTTAGACTGACTATGGTCAGAAGCTACAAGTTTAGTGTCAAAATAGAATGGGGTGCATAGTCTTATGAGATTAGCATTTTTATACTGCTGTGCACCGAACTTCAAAGAAAATTATTTATTAAAATTGCTATGTCCATATCAATGGTGACCGACCGCATTGTTTATGAAATATTCGAACTAAAATCAAACACATCAAAATCAAAATCTTGTAATCAACGATTTGGTCGCAAAAACAAACAATTGATGTATTCATATATGCATTATACACAATAATACAGCCAATTTAATTACCGGTCGGTTCTCTGGTTAAGAATTGACATTAATGTGGAGATGATAACACGATAATGAATAAGACTTTAAATGTTAATTGACCACAGCAGGGTAAACAGCTGTCAGATGTACTTTAATATGTTGTACGGTGTGACCGTTGAGACGAGCGAAGCCCATTAACATCCTACAACACTTTTATCCGCCTATTCATTTAACGCGGGAAATATAACGCGCTTGATGTAAACAGTCACAAATTGTGACGTGATATTAGCTGCAATGTTTTTTTCTTTCTCTCTCGAACCAAGCAAAAACAAAATGTTTGAAGCTATGAGAAAGCTTGTATGGAATTTAAAAACGTTTATGGTACTTTCTAAACAATCTAATTATTTTAATTACGGGTTTGTCAATGAGGTATACCGCAGTGACGGCGAAATTTTTTCAGAAGCAATATTGGTGATACTCATCTTGTTCTTTTTCGGCTGATGAAGAGCAAATCACGTGACTCATGTGTAATCATTGGAGCGAGCTCGTCGCGACTCGAGCTTCGCTCGCTATTACATAATCACCGACTTTTTTGCAGCCATAAATTACCTGAGGCTGTGACCAGCTCTGTGAGCGACGCGAGATTTCCGGTCGCACGCGTTGACTGAATAAACATATTTTGACTGCATAAACAAACAGGCGATAATGTGTCACTGACAAAGGATTAAAAATACAATTTATTGCAAAAAGGGATTTTCGCCACTTTCGATTTTTTTTCGCCATTTTTGAAAAAAATTCGCCGCTCGAGCACTGCTTGGGAGTAGTGATACTTTTCACTAATACTCAGGCCTCTTGTATAGAAGAAACACATGTTCATTTGGTATGTGTCATTTTTTAGGGAGACTCTCAATGGGGATGGATAGGTTATAGTTTGGGAAGTTAAGAACTTTTGTACATTTACCTTATTTGCTATCTCCGGTGTTTTGTTTTTTTGTAGATTTCCACAGTTGCAATTTGATTACACAAACCCTGAGAAAAATTTTGACAGAAGTAAAGTTCATGGTCTTGTGTGCAAGTTGATCAAAGTGAAGGATGTTAAAATGGCAACAGCGTTAGAAGTTTCTGCTGGAGGGAAGGTCAGTGTCAACTTCTGATCGTAGTTTCGTGGACACCCTTCTGTGTAAAGCAGGATTATTATATAATGTAAATATATAATAATAAAATCTATATAACGCCTTATATAAAACAAATTACTCTAAAGCACTTTACAAGGGTAAGAAAAGGAATAAAACAGTGGTATCTTTTTTTTAATTACTTTGATAAGATACATGTATAGCTGTTTTTAGCTCACCTGAAGTGAGCTTTTCTGATCACCCGTTGTCCGTCTGTCTGCCTGTCTATAAAACTTTCACATTTTCGAATTCTTCTTCAGAACCACTGGGCCAATTTCAACCAAATTTGGCACAAAGCATCCTTGGGGCAAGAGGATTAAAGTTTGTTCAATTGAAGGGCAATTTCTTTTTCCCATGGGAGATAATGATGAAATAGCAAAAATACAGTTAACAATTAAAAAATCTTCTCCAGAACCAATGGGCCAATTACAACCAAACTTGGCACAAAACATCCTTTGGTAAAGGGGATTCAAGTTTGTTCAAATGAAGGACCACGCCCCTTTCCAAGGGGAGATAATAGCAAAATAGTGAAAATACATTGACAACTTTTAAAATCTTCTCCAGAACCACTAGGCAATTTCAACTAAACTTGGCACAAAGCATCCTTGGGTGAAGGGGATTCAAGTTTGTTCAGATGAAGGGCCATGCTTCCTTCAAAGGGGGAGATAATTGCAAAATTAGGGTGGGGTCATTTAAAAATCTTCTCAAGAACGACTGGGCCAGAAGAGCTGAAGTTTACATGAAAGCTTCCTGACATAGTGCAGAATCAATTTTTTAAAACCAAACACCCCCGCCCCCCTCAGGGGTAGGTTGAGACCACAATAGGGGATCAAAGTATTACATACAAAAATATAGGGGTACTCTTTAAAAATCTTGTTCTCAAGAACCACTGGGCCTGGAAAGTACAAATTTACTTGAAAGCTTCCTGACATAGTTCAAATTCAAGTTTATTACAATCATGGCCCCCATGGGTAGGATGGGGCCACAATAGGGGATCAAAACTTTACATCCAAATATTAATGGAAAATATTTAAAAATCTTCTGAAAAATCACTGGGCCAGAAAGGTTTATATTTACATGAAAGTTTCCTGACATAGTACAGATTCAAGTTTGTCAAAATTAACCCCCCTCCCCCAAGGGATCAAAGTTTTACATACAGATAATTCGGAAAAATCTTTAAAAATCTTCTCAAGAACCATTGGGCAAAAGAATACTAATTTTACATGAAAGCTTCCTGACTTAGTGCAGATTCAAGTTTGTAAAAAAAAATTCTCCCGGGGGTAGGTTGGGGCCACAGTAGGGATCAGATTTCTTGTGAATATTTAAGGAAAATCTTTAAATATGTTGGGCCAAGGTAACTCAGGTAAGCAATGTGGTCCATGGGCCTCTTGTTTAATTTTTTTGTGAGTAGCTATATTTTACAGTGTTCCATCAACTACAAAAAAGATTTTTGCAGATAAAACTAACTTTTCAATTTATAATATCCATTACACTATCCCATACCAAATCAGCAAAAAGTTGAAATCACCAAAAAATTGCACCCACAATGTTTAGTACGATGTGCTCACTTGTATTATGTAACTGTATAATGTGGTTTAATATTATGTACTTTGTAGCTGTATAATGTGGTTTAGTACTATGTACTTTGTAGCTGTATAATGTGGTAGTGGACACAGAAGTAACAGGAAAGAAACTGATTCAGAAGGGGGAACTCCGAAGGAGGTACACCATCATACCCCTCAACAAAATCACAGCCCGCAGCATCGCACCCGATGTCGTCAGAAGGGCCGAGGATCTAGTAAGTGTAGTTAAAGGTTTAATGTTCTAAATCTAGTTTGTAACATTGCTTTGATCTAAAGTTTAATTTCTGATTTATTTAGGTTGGCAAGAAGAACGTAAACACAGCCCTGTCTCTGATTGGTTATGAGAAAGACCTCCAGACTGCCATGGAGTTTGTGTTTGGGTCAGTGTTTGTGTGCTCGGACATGAACAACGCCAAAAAAGTGACCTTTGATGACAGGATCATGAAGAAGTCAGTGACTATGGAGGGAGACTCATTTGATCCAGCAGGAACCTTGACCGGCGGTCAGACAATATTAGATTTTTAGAAATAGACCTATAATTTTATTGTGAATTTTAAAGGTTTAGTAAGGTAGTGGTTATGTTCTTTTGTACTTGGTATAGTCTGCGAAATTCAATCTTTTAAAACACTAGACTTGGAATAGTTGAAATGATGTGGTGTGTACTTTGATACCATGAAACATTAACAGGTGCTAGGGCCCAGACCAGATGATATGATGGGGTGTGTACTTTGTGATACTATGATTTGTAACATTAACAGGTTCTAGGGCCCAGACCAGATGATATGATATGGTCTGTACTTTGTGATACTATGATTTGTAACATTAACAGGTGCTAGGAATAGTTTTGTAACATCAACAGGTGCTAGGAATAGTTTTGTAACATCAACAGGTGCTAGGGCCCAGACCAGATGATATGATGTGGTGTGTACTTTGTGATACTATGATTTGTAACATTAACAGGTGCTAGGGCCCAGACCAGTTCAATTCTGGAGAAGCTTCAGGAACTCACACAAGTAGAATCAAGGCTAAAGGAGAGACGGGGAAAACTGCAGCAAGTGGAGAAAGAACTGAGCTCACTGAAACATGTAGTAGAAAAGTAAGTACTCCTACAGTATTTAATCTCAAAATCTACTCTCACTCAATCTTGATGTAGGTATTTGTACAGAAGCCTAGATAAATAAATTGTGTGTTTCCGGTTCCCCGACCTACCCCAAAATATTTGAGCCAACCCTGAAAAATTTATCTGCCAATATACTTCCCAGAAGTAAACAATTCCGGTTTCACTATTAGAAATCCTAATCTCGATCATTTCCGTGTTTGAGAAAATGCATATCCTATTCGCATTAATCAGAAATGTTCTGACAGCGATTTCTCCGGGGGGAAATGGCATGATGCTTGCCTTGCCAAGCATATTCTGGCAATTACGATAGGAAAATGCAAACATCAAGAGGGAAAAAACTTTTATGACTACGGTAAAAAACAATGAATCATTGTTTAGTATTTTTGAGATGCATCATGAAGGGCCATCTGATTGGCCAAAACACTGCAAAACTACAATATTATGTTGGCTAAGTAAACCACATTCCAAAAACACAGAGCCGTATGAAGTTCAGGACAGTATTTCTGTTGATGATTTAGCCGGATTTGATATGAAATATTTAGAGTTTATTTGTGAACCAGACGTTGACCCTACATTAGATGCAGGGTTGTTAGTGGCAGCTGAATCGGCGACCAAAAACGCTATAGATGCCCTCCAGGTTTTAATGTCAAAAGGACGAGCATTTCCAAATTACGATAAAAATGTCCAGGTAGCTTTTGCAGAACTATGTCGGTGTATTATGTATTTCTTAAAATAGTTTCACATATACACAATATGCTTTAATCCTGATATAAAATGTCATATTGTCAAAGTTGAATATAAAACAAAAAAATGTTCAAATAAATAAAATGTTTTCCCTACCTACCTACCCTATTTTTTTTAAGGCTGGAATAGGAAACACTGTTTATTTATCTTGGCCTTATCTGAATCTACTCTCACTCAAGCTTGGTGTAGGTAATTGTAGATATACATGTATCTGTTAACTAGTGCAGACAACTGTATACAAAATTCACTTTCAATCATGATATGACTATTTTTTTTCCCAAAGTCTAACATTTCTGGTACTTTGTGAAAAAAAAAAACTTCTCTGGATACGCTGATGTTTCCTGTTATACAGTAGCTGATTACCTATAAATCCCATGATGCATTTCTTTGTTTATTATCATTTACGAATAAAAAAATAATGATAAAATTCTTACTTGATATTGTGTTCCGCAAAGTGACATGGCTAGCCTCGCTCCAATAATTACACATGTGAGTCTCATGATTTGCTCTTCATCAGCTGAGATATGATTGGGATTACCCATAATGCTCTTGAAAAATGTCACTACGGAAGTATCATGTTTTTGGTACATTACATTTGAATGTTCTAGGTACACCACACTTAAGCAGAAATATGACCTGAAAGTTCAGGAAGCGGAACTCCTGCAAGCTCGTCTGGAACAAGGCTCTCATCATCAACAACTAGAGGAAATAGAGACTCTAAAGAATTCTATCGGTACAGAGTGCTGATCTAATGATGATAAAATGAACATGTAACAGATTGGGAAGATTCACTTTTGCATAGTTTATATACAAATTTTATTTGTATGTGTGATAATCAGTATTTCTACCTATTAATTCAGAGGAACAAGAGAGTATTTTAAAGAAGGCTGAAGAGACCCAGAAAAAGATGTCTAAGAAAGCCAAGGACTTAGAGGATAAAATAAAGAATGCCAAGGCAGTGAGGGAGAGAGAGCTGAAGGAGGCAGAGAGTGGTGTGACCAAGGCCAAGAAAAAGATGGAGGAGTCCAGCCGCAAAATGAAGGGAAAGTACCAGGTAAACACAGGAGAGGGTTAAAGAATGGGGCAAAAGATCAGGTAAACACAGGAGAGGGTTAAAGAATGGGGCAAAAGGCCTGGTAAAACACAGGAGAGGGTTAAAGGGTAGGGCAAAAGACCAGGTAAAATGCAGGAGAAGGCTAAAGGGTAGGGCAAAGAGCTGGTAAAACATGGGAGAGGAATAAAGGGTGGGACAAAAGACCAGGTAAAACACAGGAGAGGGTTAATGGGTGGGGCAAAAGACCTGGTAAAACACAGGAGAGGGTTAAAGGGTAGGGCAAAAGGCAAAAGACCAGATAAATTACAGGAGAGAGTTAAAGGGTGGGGCAAAATTGTCTTGGGTGTCTTTAGTTTAGAGACTATTTAGCAAAATTGCTTTAAGTGAGTGTAAAATAGTTTGTAAAGCACTAAAGTGAATTACATTTCTCAGTCAAATTATGACTTTGATAGGAAACAGACAGTTTGAAGTTGGAAACTGAGGAACTTAAGAAGGAGATAGAGACTTATGAGGAACAGTTGCAGACAGTTGAGGAGACCATAATGCAGTTTGAGGAGCAGATCAAGGACCTTTCAGAAAAATCCCAGGCTACAAAGGTAAACAAATTTGAGACCTTCCAGAAAAATCCCAGGCCACAAAGGTAAACAAATTAGCTCACATAAAATTAATTCTATGGTTCTCAGGCCAATTTTCTCAAACACAAACGAGGGAGGGAGGCTTTTTATACCCCCCCGAACTTTGTTCGGGGGGGGGGGGGGGGTATATAGGAATCTGTCTGTCCGTCTGTCTCCAGATTCGTGTCCGGGCCATAACTTCTTTGTTCTTTGACATAGGCATACCATATTTGGCACACAGGTAGATCACCATGAGACGATGTGTCGGGTACCTTCATGACCTCTATTTGACCCTTGACCTTAAGGTCAAAATTAAAGGTTTTTACAATGGATTCGTGTCCGGGCCATAACTTCTTTGTTCTTTGACATAGGCATACCATATTTGACACATGAGTGTATCACCATGAGACGATGTGTCATGTACCTTCATGACCTCCATATAACCTTCACCTCAAGGTCAAAATTAAAGGTTTTTACGATGGATTCGTGTCCGGGCCATAACTTCTTTGTTCTTTGACATAG
Organism: Ostrea edulis; assembly: GCF_947568905.1. NCBI lineage: Eukaryota > Metazoa > Mollusca > Bivalvia > Ostreida > Ostreidae > Ostrea > Ostrea edulis. Next base: position 84,675,076 of record NC_079167.1, read on the forward strand.
GCATACCATATTTGACACATGAGTGTATCACCATGAGACGATGTATCATGTACCTTCATGACCTCCATATGACCTTGACCTCAAGGTCAAATTTAAAGGTTTTTACAATGGATTCGTGTCCGGGCCATGACTTCTTTGTTCTTTGACATAAGCATATCATATTTGACACATGAGTGTATCACCATGAGACGATGTGTCAGGTACCTTCATTACCTCTACATGACCTTGAACTTTGACCTCAAGGTCAAAATTGATTATAGGGTTTTGATGTAGTCATACCATAAGACATGGGTGTATCACCATGAGACTATGTGTCATGTACATTCATGACCTCTTTATGATCTTGACCTTTGATCTCAAGGTCAAAATTATAGGTTTATACCATGGATTTGTGTTCGGACTATATCTTCCATTTTCTTCTACAAAGGCATACTGTATTTTTACACTCAGGAAAGAGGTAATTTATGCCTATTAACAACGCCCTTTGGGAGATTGGGGTAAGCGGGGGGTATTCTTAGTGAGCATTGCTCACAGTACCTCTTGTTTTAAATTAATATTAAAATAGATGAGGGAGGCATTTTTATGCATCCCGAACTTGTCAGGGAAAAAAACTTTAAACATAAAAGTTCCATAACTAAATCATTAAGTAGTAGACAGTAGACTTTCTTTATCTTGGTAATCAACAACAGAATTATAGCCTTGTCATCTGAACCAGAGACTGCAGAGCTCTAAATATATAGGGTTTGCTGATGAGGAAAACCATAAATCAAATGATATAAACTTCTACTCTGTATTCTATAGTATTTACACATAAACAATCTACATTACTACCAAAGTTCATCCCGAAATTCCGGTTACTTCCCAAGATATGCAGAAACGATTTCAGAAAAATGTCCATTATTGTAACTGAATTTTAGCTGGGTTCTGGCATTGTACCACTAAACAGAATGTTTGAGCATTGCAAAAAGCAATTACATAGAATGTGCAACATTAGATATAATTTTTAAGTTGAATTTCTTACACCAATTTGTAAAATGAGTTCTGTAATAGCTCCAACTTCAATTGACTGAAAATTGTAAAAAAAAAAAAAAAAAAAAAAAAAAAAAACTTTCACTTTTGACGGCCATTTTGACCCGAAAAGGATGAATGATCGAAATGATTTAGAGACTCAAAAATTAATTTTGGTAAATAATATTTCAATATAGTACACAAATTATGCTAATAACAAGACTCTTATAAAGATACACAGCTCTTGATATATCTAGTTTTATCCAAACCACATTAACATTGGTGCTTGATGATTTGGGATAATGAAGTCAATATGGGTAATTAGTGGCATGGTCTAAAATGGCTGTGATACTTATGCAGACGGTTTTACAATTTTCAGTCACTTTAAGCTATTATGGAACCATATGAATTTGGGTAAGAAGTATTTACTCATGATCCCAAGTGGCTGTGATTCGAAAGTTACAAAGATGCAAGAGAATTCCAAATGTGAAATTCAGAATGAAAACAAATTTTTTCCCCCTAGGTACGTAAGCACATCACCAACTTTTTTGATTTTATTGAAAAATCGACAATGTGGCAACCTCAAAATCAAAACGGATGTGCTTGGGCCTGAGAACAGTAATTTTAATTTTATTTGGCCTTATGGATCTCCCAGAAAAATCCCAGGCTACAAAGGTAAACAAATTAGATCTCCATGAAAAATCCCAACCACAAAGGTAAAGAAATATGGGATCTCTTGGAAAAATCCCAGACCATAAAGGTAAACATCAGGGCCTTGCAGAAAAGTTCCATATCATAATATTCAACCCAACCCCCCCAATATCATGCCACAAAGGTAAATATCAGGATCTTTATAGAAAAATTCAAAGCCATAAATTTAAACATGCCCCCCCCCCCCCATCCAAATATCATACCACAAAAGTAAATATCAGGGCCTTTGTAGAAAAAGTTAAACATGCCCCTACCCCTCCCCCCACCCCAAAAAAATCCCAGGCCACAAATGTAAACCAGGAACCTCTTAATGTAATGAATAGAGGGTAGGATTATACAGTAGCACATTCACATAGAAGCAGAGTGTGTTCGTTTGTTTCTTGGTTGTACTAAAGGTATGATATACAATGTGTGTCTACAAAATCCTTATGTTTTAGCATTCATGACAAGAATATGTAATTACAGACTGATTTATTTGTAATGAGGTTTAGCAGTTCTATGTTGATGTACAGTACACGACACGAGTTTTATACACCCCACCGTGGAAAGACCACGGTGGAAAATCCACGGAAATACACCGTGTCCTCCGTGTTCCACGGTGTGTGTTATTTGCGAATACACACAGCTGCTAAGAGCTTTGTTCTGGCCACGTGCGCCTTGCGGGAGATATGAAAATGTGCCGCAGGCCAAATAATCAAGATAAGGGTGGAATTTTAAGAAAAGAAAAAATGTCAATATTTTCCCCCCTGATACCTATATTGTTTTTTAGCATTTTGAGCCAATTCCAACGATACCAAACACTATATATTATGTTTTTAAGAAAACCTGTTTTTTGTTGTTTTTTTTTTTAGTCTTCTTTCTTCATTAAAATATTCTTTAATTCTATGTTTAAATAATGCGTACTTGCAGGCAATTCCTGTTTTGAATGCGAATTAGTATATTCAGTAAATGAAAAACATACATCTACAACATGTGATAGGGATATTTAATAATTACCGATGTGCTCTCTCTCTCTCTCTCTCTGACAAATGCGCTGTTTAACATAATTACTTCCATCATATTGTGTTAATATGCATCTTGACAAATATAACTTGATCCAATATAGAAATTAGAGCATTGTCGATGATTAACAAATTGGAATTAATTTATTACGTAATTGATAGAAGCAAAAATACAAACCATCGAATGATTTATTTTTAAAATCCCGAGTTCATTACATTTGACGGAGACTTATGTTCGATGTACTTTGATAGAGGTTTTCATAAAAAGTGTCTGGATAATGCAATGATTTTTGTATAATAAGTATATATCATGCAAATTCCTAGGGTCTTTGTCACAGTATAACTAAATTACGGTTAGCTAGTTTGGGTTTTGACTTCTCATGAAAAGTGTGAAATATATTGGGTCGGCGCGATATCAGATCTAGTCTAAGATCACGGGTATCTTGCGCCGACCCAATATATTTCACACTTTCCGCAAGAAGCTAAGCACTTCTGTTGATTTCAAATACACGGATTAGCTGACCGCCATTGTTCTACTGAGGCGAAAACCCCTTCGAATTTGCATGGAATGTACAAGTTATACACAGGTCATTGTTATAGTCATACATCATAGTACCGCTAACCCGACAAATATTTTTATTTTTATTTTGAATAAGTTATTGAATAACGAAGTATGACCAAACTGCAGATTGAACTTTATAGAGCCCCGTGCTAACATTACCTATATTTTTCAATGTATCAGAAGGGTATGTTGCCGGTTAAGTTGTGTAAATTTCTTGACAAGCAATAAAATAACAACAAAAATGGTGCTTAAATTGTCCGATTACGAAAACCTTAAATTGGGAGCGCGCGCGTGTGTGTGTGTGTGTGGGGGGGGGGGGGTGTTAGTAGTCTGAAACTGTCTCAATTTCCCCTTCCGACTTCAATTTCTTAAATCGTGCAGTGGGTAGGTCGTTACAAGCTATGAGGCTAAATCCTTAACTTTCAAGTTTTCAAAGTACACCCTCTCCGATTCTACGTGCTTGAAATCAATATTTAAGGATGTAAATCCTTGGTGTCAAATGCAACTAGTTCATGAAAAAAAACAAAAAACTAATATCAATATAAACAGAAATGACTTAACGATTATTGGATTTTATTAGCTCTTCTGAGCCAAAGGCTCAAAGAGCTAATGCTATGGCCATTTGTGCGGTGTGCGTAAACTTTTTAGAAAAAGGGCTATAACTCAAGAACCCCTTGGCCAATTTTTTTCAAATTTGTTACAGGGTATCATTGGCCCAAGGGCTTTCATACATACTAAATATAGGGATGTGACCCTTTAACAAGGGGAGATAATCAGGAAAATACAAAAAAAAATAGTGGTTGCTAAAAAATCTTCTTCTCAAGAACCACAGGGCAGATTATCACCAAACTTACACATAAGGATGAGGATATGTTGTAGATTAAAAATTGTTCAAGGCATTACCCTGGGGCAAAGGGTGTGGTCTCAAGGTCACTTCAAAGTTGACCTAAATTTAAATTTTTTTTAAATTCCTTAAATCTTAGATATTTTAGTCATTATAAGGACTAGGATCATCAAATTTTGACAGTTGATGCATCTTAGGACCTTGTGTCAAGTTGTCTCAAAAGTAGGTCACGGTGACCTACTTTTTGAATTTTGCAGGTATTTATTTTAAAATTAATTTTGATGCATATCTTGGACACCTTGAAGCCTATGATCATAAAAACTTGTCAGTTGGTGGATCATGGGACCTTGAAATGCGTCAACTGAAAAATAGGTCACCGTGACCTACTTTCTGAATTTTATGGCTTATCATTTATAGATATATTTTAAGTTGTTATTTCAAATACCGAGAGGTTTAGAATCATCAAATCTTGTAAGTTGATGCATCTTGAGGCCTTGAAACATATTTATAAAAAAGTAGGTCACAGTGACCTACTTTTTGAATTTTGCAGATATTCAAATTTCACATTTTCAATTTTAGATGCATATTTTGGGAACTGTAAAACCTAGGATCATCAAACTTTGTCAGTTGATGCGTCTTCAGTCTTCGGTTTGTGTCGACCAAAAAGTAGGTCACCGTGACCTACTTTTGGTATTTGACAGCTAAATTACTATATTTCAGACACTATTTGACCTACAGTCATCAAACTTTGTCAGTTGATGCATCTTGAGTCTTCGGAGTGTATTGACCAAAAAGTAGGTCACTGTGACCTACTTTTGGCATTTGACAGTTATATTTATATATTTCAGTCACTAATTGACCTACAATCATCAAACTTTGACAGTTGATGCATCTTGAGTCAACGGAGTGTGTCGACCAAAAAGTAGGTCACCTTGACCTACTTTTGGAATTTGACGGCTATATTTATATATTTCAAATACGATTTGACCTACAGTCATCAAACTTTGTCAGTTGATGGGTCTTGCATGTTCGAAGGGTTTCGACCAAAAAGTAGGTCAACTTGACCTACTTTTGGAATTGGACACCTATATTTATATATTTCAGATACTATTTGACCTACAGTCATCAAACTATGTCAGTTCTTGCATGTTTGAAGGGTGTTGACGAAAAAAATAGGTCACCTTGACCTACTTTTGGAATTTGACGGCTATATTTATATATTTCAGATACTATTTGACCTACAGTCATCAAACTTTGTCAGTTGTTGGGGCTTGCATGTTCGAAGGGTTTCGACCAAAAAGTAGGTCAACTTGACCTACTTTTGGAATTGGACACCTATATTTATATATTTCAGATACTATTTGACCTACAGTCATCAAACTATGTCAGTTCTTGCATGTTTGAAGGGTGTTGACGAAAAAAATAGGTCACCTTGACCTACTTTTGGAATTTGACGGCTATATTTATATATTTCAGATACTATTTGACCTACAGTCATCAAACTTTGTCAGTTGTTGGGGCTTGCATGTTTGAAGGGTGTTGACGAAAAAGTAGGTCACCTTGACCTACTTTTGGAATTTGACGGCTATATTTATATATTTCAGATACTATTTGACCTACAGTCATCAAACTTTGTCAGTTGATGGGTCTTGCATGTTCGGAGTTCGCTGACCAAAAAGTAGGTCACCATGACCTACGATTGGAATTTGACAGCTATATTTCAATATTCAGATACTAATTGGCTTAAAATCATCAAACTTTGTCAGTTGATATTTCTTGGGTTCTCAAAATGTGTAGACCAAAAAGTAGGTCACATTGACCTACTTTTTTTGAATTCTTAGGATTTAACTAAAGATTTAGAATACTAAGAGGCTAAGAATAGAAATGGTGGGGTTGTACAATTTATCAGAAGAGCGATTCTAGGCCCTTGGGCCTCTTGTTCATATACGCTATCGATTATTAAAATCTTTAATTTAATCTTTAGATGCATTAGATAATGAAAGCAAGAGAGAGAGAGAGAGAAAGAGAGAGAGAGAGAGCATTGGTAAGCATTGATTATAATATTCATAAATGTATGCAAATACGGGTACGTTCAGTATAAATCTTGAAAGTACAATTTCTTTCTGATTAATTATCCATCCCCTTTCATTCTGATATTTTTTTTATTTCCCATTTTGTTTTCTTTACATGTTAAATTTTCCGGCTGGTCCGGGTTAGGACTAATGAATGAGCCCCCCCCCCCCCCCCCCCCCGTCTAAAACGATGTTACGTGCTTATCTGTATAACACACACACACACACACACACACACACACACACACACACACCCCTGTTACGTGCTTAGCTGTATATCTCCCTCTCAGTCAAAAATAAAATAAATACATGCTATATATACTGCAACATCATTGGATGTACTGGCTAATTCTTCGATTTCACCTTCATAATACATGTTAATGCAAGCGGACTATCTACGCTTTTTTACCATCTTCGCTAGCCGAGATTATTCGTCCACGAAGGCACAGTTGACTCAAAACCCATTGCTAGCGGAGATTAGATGAATTTTACCCCCTTATTATGTTATAACTGACCAAAACCAAGTACATTTGTTTTACAACTTTTATTCAGAAGACGCGCAAGACACAGGATAAAAGAAAAGACTGCCATGTCATTCACAGTTTAAATTCAAAGCCATCAGTTGATCAATTTTCTTATATTGATGCATTTGCATTATTTATTGAGTTACTGAATGAACGAGAAAACGTCTGCATTTTTATTTCAATCGTTGTCAACTCTATATACTTTGTGATGTTTAAGACTACATGTACTCAATTCAATTTATTGGATCTCATCACCATTATGCAGTGGTATACAAAAATATAAAGACAAAAGGCTGTTATATATACACTTAGTAAATAATACATGCGTGTAATAAAGTATTTATCAAGTTAGAAAAAAAAACAAAAAAAAAAAACGTGTTATTATTAATGTGAAGTATGGGCATTCTAGGTAGGGGAGCACATTTTATTTTATTATTTTCTTAATGAAAGTACGGAGTTTTCTAAAGGTTTGTTTAAAAGTAAAGATATTTTTAATTTTTATTTGTTTAGGTGATGAAAATTGATTCTTTGCTCACATTGCTTCACAGTTGAGTACATAATGAAATTCATATCCAATGTAAACATGTACATGTATATAGCTGACCTTAATCACATACATGTATTCCTAATTACAATGAAAACTTTACGTAAAAATAAACCATTGCTTATGGTACACATTTCTTTGAACTGCTATTTATCAAATTGAAATTACTGGCGTGTGATTGTCGTTGTTCATGAACCTTCTTTTATTTGGTGAAATTGTGCTGCACGTGCCGTGAAACATGTACCGACGAGTGGTAGGAATAACACAGGTGTTTATATACAGGATGTCGAGAATTTGAGCGTTTCATAAAAAGGTGTGAATGTCTGCAGGGAAGTCTACATACGGATATGTACCAAAAACACCAACGTATCATTAAACAACAATTACAAGAATTGAATGATTTATAGTTAATTTCTAAATAAGTAATGGAGTAGGGGCATGCATACTGGCCAAGCGAAAAGGTTTTTTGGGTGAATCACTTCGGAAATTATTTCTTTGTTTTATCACACGGTGGCATCGACGGAGGTACAGGTGACATCCACAGAGATGAGCGGTGGCATCCACGGAGATCCTCCGTGGACTTCAATGTCTAGCTCGCGCGGAAAAATAGGACTTCAAAGGTGCCGACAATTTTAAAGGTCCACCGTGTTTGGGGCAAATTTGTTCCACCGCGTTGCGTGGAACACGCATAAAACTCGTGTCGTGTACTGTATATGTATTTCGAAGAATGGCGGCATATTCTTAAGGGTCTGTTTTTCTCTTCATTGAATTAACATTGGTCATAACTTCTGTATGGCTTCATGTTTGATGAAAATAAAGGTCAAAATTTTATGTCAAGGTCATGCCTGCTGTCAATGGTTGTTGATGATTGAATATTGTGTTTCACAAACTAATGAAAGTAAATGCATTTTATAGGCGGATGTGAAGGAGGCCCAGGATGCAGTCAATAAACAGAAGGATCTCCTGAAGGCTTGTAATAAGGACATCTCCAAAAGGATCGCCGAGCAGAAGGACCTTCAGAAGGAGCACCATGGCTCACAATTAAAGATCCAGGAACTGGATCACAAAATCTCTAAATTCCAGAGTGACTCCAGATCAGCTGCTCGGGAGGTGAGTAGTGTTGTAGTGTACAGAGAACTGCTCAGGAGGTGAGTAGTGTTGTAGTGTATGTGTACAGAGAGCTGCTCAGGAGGTGAGTAGTAGTGTAGTGTATGTTTAGAGAAATCTGGTGAAGTCGTGTAAATAGTTGTGATTTTATGAACTCCAGTGTGTAAGTATTTATGTCTCTATCGTTCACAGTGAATATAAAGTTATTGTCCGTTGATTTAAAATAAAACTTAGAAGACTTTGTGCCAAAAAGTGTGAATAGACAGATCTATGGCAAAATGGTTGTCATTTCTAGAGGAGGGGGTTGGGCCTACTGAGGCTGTTTATGTATTCACTTTCTTTTAACATGGTAATCATATAGAGATGTAAACCCACAGAGTTTATTCATTGGTAATTCTCACCATTCCAACATGGGGAGAATGATCACTTATGTCCTATCTGAATAGAATAAATATGAACTTTGAGTATAGACAGGTTGTCAGTGTTTTGGTATAGACAGGTTGTCAGTGTTTTGGTATAGACAGGTTGTCAGTGTTTTGGTATAGACAGGTTGTCAATGTTTTGGTATAGACAGGTTGTCAGTGTTTTGGTATAGACAGGTTGTCAGTGTTTTGGTATAGACAGGTTGTCAATGTTTTGGTATAGACAGGTTGTCAATGTTTTGGTATAGACCAATTGTTAATGGTTTGGTATAGACAAATTGTTAATGGTTTGCAGGTGGAGAGCTTGCTACAGAATTATGACTGGATCATTGATGAGAAGAAATACTTTGGACAACCCAACACAGCATATGATTTCCAGGCAAATGATCCCAAAGTGGCAGAGAAAAGGATTGGAAAGTTGCAAGAATCCAAGGACAAACTATCTAAAAGTGTCAACATGAGGGCCATGAACATGTTAGGGAAGGCGGAGGAACAGGTAAATTATCAACATGAGGGCCGTGAACTTAAGACCGAAAAACAGGTATGTCAATATGTGGGCCATGAACATGTTAGGGAAGGCGGAGGAACAAGTACATTGTCAACATGAGGGCTGTGAACTTAAGGAAGGCGGAAGAACAGGTATGTCAATATGTGGGCTATGAACATGTTAGGGAAGGCAGAGGAACAAGTACATTGTCAACATGAGGACTGTGAACTTAAGGAAGACGGAAGAACAGGTATGTCAATATGTGGGCCGTGAACATGTTAGGGAAGGCGGAGGAACAACTGTGAACAAGTTAGGGAAGGTGGAGGAACAGGGAAACTGAAATTAAGAGTTGTTATCCCTGTTTGGAGGTAAAATTTAAAAGATTGGACATGTTATGTGTGGAGGTAATTACAGGTAAGTGTACTGTGAACAGGGAACATGAAATGTCTTGTCAGGTAATGTGAACTGTCTTGTCAGGTAATGTAATGTGAAATGTCTTGTCAGGTAATGTGAACTGTCTTGTCAGGTAATGTAAACTGTCTTGTTAGGTAATGTAATGTGAACTGTCTTGTCAGGTAATGTGAACTGTCTTGTCAGGTAATGTAATGTGAACTGTCTTGTCAGGTAATGTAATGTGAACTGTCTTGTCAGGTAATGTAATGTGAACTGTCTTGTCAGGTAATGTAATGTGAACTGTCTTGTCAGGTAATGTGAACTGTCTTGTCAGGTAATGTAATGTGAACTGTCTTGTCAGGTAATGTAAACTGTCTTGTCAGGTAATGTGAACTGTCTTGTCAGGTAATGTAATGTGAACTGTCTTGTCAGGTAATGTGAACTGTCTTGTCAGGTAATGTAATGTGAACTGTCAGGTAATGTGAACTGTCTTGTCAGGTAATGTGAACTGTCTTGTCAGGTAATGTAATGTGAACTGTCTTGTCAGGTAATGTGAACTGTCTTGTCAGGTAATGTAATGTGAACTGTCAGGTAATGTGAACTGTCTTGTCAGGTAATGTGAACTGTCTTGTCAGGTAAGGGCTATTCCAGAAATAAATACATGGGGGGGTCGGGAGACACCTTTTGTATATACCAAGCACCCATAAAAAAAAATAAAAAATTACCCCATGAACCATCAAATTAATAAACTCATTTTACAATGACCCATCTAAAAAAAAAAAAAAAAAACTAACCAGACCCACCACAAAAATATTTTTAAAAATGAAAACGGTACAAATCTCGCGAGGTTTTCGGGACAAACATTCTAGTCAATGACGCGGTAATGCCTGTGCGACATTGTATCACAGTAGTTCTGAAGAAACGATGTCACATCAAGAATCAAAGGCATCTATGGCGGGAATGTTGGAAAGATTGGGAGTCCAAACGATGCTATTATCATGAAATGGGTATGGATATGTTTTTCCACGAATCGTTCGTCTTCTAATGGAGCCCGCGCCCGGACGCCTCTATATCACCATCACACCGACTGATAAATATAACGCATCGGTACCCTCGTATAAATCAACTAAGGTTTGCCTATTTTTATTAGAAAACGGAATACCTATTGGTTTCAAAATATTCCCAAAATCGATGCTCTGTAAACTAATAATCTACAGAACAGAGTTCGCCGCCATCACGTCCAAAGGGACCATACTAAACGCGCCTCTAATTTGAAGAGTGCCGTTATGGAAAGTTATGCGCTTCAAAGAGCGACAACTCGAATAGTTCTATGTTACTTCCGATTTCCCATTTCGAAAGCACCATTTCGAAAGCACGTTTTCAATTTTCCCTCCGACGTTTTGTAACCAACACGACAAGAGCGACAATAAAAATATTCTGAAAACTCAACACCCACATGGCACAAATTAAAACAATAGAAACTACCCACCACCCATAATAAATATTTTTTTAACAGTCCAACCACGGACCAATTAAAATATGAAAAAATACGACCACCCATACAAAAAAATATCATTTGCCGCCCGACACCCCCCCCCCCCCCCCCCCCCCCCCCCATTTGATCATTTCTGGAACAGCCCTAATGTAATGTAAACTGTCTTGTCAGGTAATGTAATGTGAACTGTCTTGTCAGGTAATGTGAACTGTCTTGTCAGGTAATGTAATGTGAACTGTCGGGTAATGTGAACTGTCTTGTCAGGTAATGTGAACTGTCTTGTCAGGTAATGTAATGTAAACTGTCTTGTCAGGTAATGTAATGTGAACTGTCTTGTCAGGTAATGTGAACTGTCTTGTCAGGTAATGTAAACTGTCTTGTCAGGTAGAGAGAGGATGTATAACCATAAAGGGAATGGTGGAAATGAACAAGACACGTGATAGTATCAGCCTCTCTGTGTACAAGTATTTACATTCTTATCTGCTTTGTTCATAAAGCATCACATGTATTGTTTGTGTGCATTGTAAGTTCTTTGTTGTTAATTTGCAGTACACTGACTTGATGAAGAAGAGGAAAATCGTGTTGAATGATAAAGCAAAGATAGCAGCAGTTATTGAGGAACTGGATCAGAAAAAGAATGAGGCACTGACCAAGGCCTGGGAACAGGTGAACAAGGTGTGTAGAAATGTTGTGTAGAGTCTGGGAACAGTGAACAAGGTGTGTAGAAATGTTATGTAGTCTGGGAACAGTGAACAAGGTGTATAGAAATGTTGTGTAGAGTCTGGGAACAGTGAACAAGGTGTGTAGAAATGTTATGTAGTCTGGGAACAGTGAACAAGGTGTGTAGAAATGTTGTGTAGAGTCTGGGAACAGTGAACAAGGTGTGTAGAAATGTTGTGTAGAGTCTGGGAACAGTGAACAAGGTGTATAGAAATGTTGTGTAGTCTGGGAACTGAACAAGGTGTATAGAAATGTTGTGTAGAGTCTGGGAACAGTGAACAAGGTGTGTAGAAATGTTGTGTAGAGTCTGGGAACAGTGAACAAGGTGTATAGAAATGTTGTGTAGAGTCTGGGAACAGTGAACAAGGTGTGTAGAAATGTTGTGTAGAGTCTGGGAACAGTGAACAAGGTGTGTAGAAATGTTGTGTAGAGTCTGGGAACAGTGAACAAGGTGTGTAGAAATGTTGTGTAGAGTTTGGGAACAGTGAACAAGGTGTATAGAAATGTTGTGTAGAGTCTGGGAACAGTGAACAAGGTGTGTAGAAATGTTGTGTAGAGTCTGGGAACAGTGAACAAGGTGTATAGAAATGTTGTGTAGTCTGGGAACAGTGAACAAGGTGTATAGAAATGTTGTGTAGAGTCTGGGAACAGTGAACAAGGTGTGTAGAAATGTTGTGTAGTTTGGGAACAGTGAACAAGGTGTGTAGAAATGTTGTGTAGAGTCTGGGAACAGTGAACAAGGTGTATAGAAATGTTGTGTAGTCTGGGAACAGTGAACAAGGTGTATAGAAATGTTGTGTAGAGTCTGGGAACAGTGAACAAGGTGTATAGAAATGTTGTGTAGAGTCTGGGAACAGTGAACAAGGTGTGTAGAAATGTTGTGTAGAGTCTGGGAACAGTGAACAAGGTGTGTAGAAATGTTGTGTAGTCTGGGAACGGTGAACAAGGTGTGTAGAAATGTTGTGTAGTCTGGGAACGGTGAACAAGGTGTGTAGAAATGTTGTGTAGTCTGGGAACAGTGAACAAGGTGTATAGAAATGTTGTGTAGTCTGGGAACGGTGAACAAGAGAATGCCGTTAATCACACAGGATAATAGTTGAATTTATGGCTGTCCTCTACTTATAGGATTTCAGTTCAATATTCTCCACACTGCTCCCTGGAGCCTGTGCTAAATTATCTCCCCCTGAGGGACAGTCTGCTTTGGAAGGATTAGAGGTCAAGGTTGGGTTTGGTGATGTGTGGAAGGAGTCGCTTAGTGAACTCAGCGGAGGTCAAAGGTAAGGGAACATCCAATATCAACAGTCCACTACAGGTATTTGTAAAATGACTTAAAGTGCATGTAATGTGGTGGAAGTAAGATTTTTGTAAGCATGATTATTGGCATAAATGAGCTTTTCTGATTGAAATTTTGTGTCCATTTGTCCAGTCTCTATGGAAAATCACAAGGCTAATTTTATCCAAACTTGGTAAAACTTGGCAGAGAGCATTATTCGATGAAGGGGAATCAAGTTGTTAAGATAAAGGACCACACCTCTTTCCAAGGCATTATAATTAAGAAATGATAAAAATAGGGTGGATGTTTTTTAAAAAATCTCCAGAACCACTGAACCAGAAAAGTCATAACTTGCAGAGAAACTTTCTTTTGCATGTATAATGAAGATTCAGTTTGGCTCTGATCATACTTCCTTTTACATTTATAATGAAGATTCAGTTTGATTCCGATCATACTTCCTTTTACATGTATAATGAAGATTCAGTTTGGTTCAGATCATGATTTTTTGAAGAACCACAAGAGAACAATGTTAATCTGAATGCAGAAGTGTTTGTGTATTGTATATTCAAGTTTGTTCTTACCTTGCTCTTTATGGCAAGATTGGACCCATAATTGGGATTTAATGTTGGAAAATGTAACTGCTCAGGTTAGTGATGTGGCCCATGGGCCTTATTGTATTATCTTCAGAGCATGTCAAACAAGACTAAATTACTTTGTCTGGCATCTATCTGCCCATCCTTTTAGCCCACATTTTTACTATAAAGCACTTTCAACTAAATTCTTTTAGTGTATTGCATGTTAAATTTGCCAAACATTTTGACATTCCTAAGTTAAGTCAATATTGTGCCTGTTTGTATCCTCACAAGTCAAGGTTTTGTGATTACATTAGTCGTACACTCCACACAAACCCTTGACGAATGTAGCTATTCAAATTTTGGGCTCAAGCTTTACAATGCGTAATATGCTAAAAATAAACTGTCCAATGAAATGGACTCTTTTTAAAAAAACAAATTTCGGACTGAGCACAAAGATGGATGATCTGCATTGTCTAGAGTATTTGTTTAAATTGATATTGCATATACGACAAGAAACTGAAAGAATTTATGAACTTGCCATCTTTTGTTCGCAGTCTTCATTGTTTAAGTCTACCTCATGTTTAGAATGAGAACTGCATTTTGAATGGCTCTATTGTATGACTTGGACCCAATGAAATTGGACTACTAAGCCCGAAATTTAAATAGCTACATTCTTCAGGGGTTTGTGTGAAGGGTATATAATCACAAAACCTTGACTTGTGAGGATGGTTTATTTGAAGACATGTTTTGTGTTTGTAGATCCCTAATAGCCCTATCTTTGATTCTGGCCATGCTGCTATTTAAGCCCGCACCTCTCTATATCCTGGATGAAGTGGACGCAGCGTTAGATATTTCACACACGCAGAATATTGGACAGATGATCAAATCTCACTTCAAGCACTCTCAGGTATCCAAGAGTAATAGCTTTTCCCTCACAGTTTTTAAAGTTCTAAACTTGTTTCAGAAAATCCTTGATTACAAAATTTATAATTGGGTATTTTTTATTCGACCTAAAATGTAAAGTGGCCATTATAATGCAGAAAGCTTAGTATGTAATAATGTTTTTTATGCCCCCCTTCAAAGAAGAGGAGCATATTGCTTTGCACCTCACAACCGGTCGGTCAGTAGACCACATTTTGTCCGCTCAATATCTTGAGAACCATTCACTTGATTGTAATGATATTTCATATGTGGGTTGGTTATGAGTAGAAGAGGACCCCTACTGTTTTTCAGTTCAAAAGGTCAATGGTCAATCTACTCTGGACATAGGAATATACTGTCCGCTCAATATCTTGAGAACCCTTTGCTTGACAAACATCAAACTTGGTACACTGGCACACCTTCAGGAAAAGATGACCCCTATTGATTTTTAGGTCAAGGGTCAAACTGGACATAGGAATATACTGTCCGCTCAATATCTTGAGAACCCTTTGCTTGACAGACATCAAACTTAGTACACTGGTACATGTTCAGGAGAAGATGACCCCTTTTAATTTTTAGGTCACATGGTTAAGGGTTAAACTGGACATAGTAATATATTGTCTCCTATATTTTAAGAATTATTTGCTTGATTGACATCAAACTTGGTACACCACAGGGATCGAAATTAGCGAGAAATACTCGCAAAATGCGAGTACATTTGAAAAATAGCGAGTAAAAATAATGGACACTCGAAAATCTTAGCGAGTGGTGATTTACAAACCATGATCGTATCGTATCCGTTTTATACGGTGATGCGCTATTCGCTTTTCTCAAACTTGCACTCTGAATCATACAAACGCTTACATGAACGACCGATTTCAATAACCGTTTTTATCCGGATTTTTCTTTTATGATTTTTTAAGAAACTCGGAGTCAAACAAATGCTTTCGAGATCGGACATCGCATATCGACATGTGCCACGAGTCCTGTTCACCTATAGGGGTGATTAAATTGAATAATTCCAAGTATGATGTTTTTGTTATTCATTTATCTACAAAAAATATCGGAGTCTATGTTTTACCAAGTCTTCCGGTAGTTATTTTTATCAGAATCATGAGAATGTCCTATCTAAATTAATTTATTGTCATATTGAGGTCGGGTTGTAGTGACGACACAGGTGCATTTCTCACCGCGTAAACGATTATCAAAAAAGTCATAGGACTCGTGATCGTGCTGCTTATAAAACCATGAGTCCTGTATTCGCTTTAAAAAATCACTAGTGACAACCCTGATGTGGCATGAAATTGGAAGACTGGATCTAGACCTGCGGTAAACAAGTTGTGGATTAGACTGTTAGAGGTGCGATAATCAAGAGACCTAAACATTGCACCATATGACTTACGTAACTTAGTGTCTTGTCCAAACGCTGCCTGTTGACCCGCTAGGCTCAATAATGATGGGGAAAATCATTGATTGAAAAAAATATATATATAAAAAGAGCACTGTTTCATTATTTTTATTTTAGCTTGTAGGTTTTCATTTTAGCCTGTGGATTTTTTACCCACAGGCTAAAATTAGCCTGTGGTAGAAAAAGTTAATTTCGACCCCTGCACCATAAGGAGTAGATGACCCATATTGATTTGACATAGGAAGATATTGTCTGCTCAATATTTTTAATTGATGATATTACTATCAATTAAGTGATGTATGTGTATAACCCTTTTCAATTTTGCACCATGGGGGGGGGGGGCATATGTGTTTTACAAATATCTTGTTTTAAATACAGTAAAATATCTCTATCTCGAAGTCCAAGGGACCTCGAACAAATTTCGAGATATCTGGGGGTTCGAGATATCCAAAATCAATCTTGGATATTTTTTTGAAGGAGGATATTTGATGCATAGTATGGGATTTGCATTATAAACAACAACCCCGTTGCTGTTTCATATAGTTTATTACAAGTTGATAAATTAATATTGTGGAATTGCAAAGACAAACATTTCGGGTTTTTTAATATATATAAACACCCGATTGAAGATGATCGTGCCTGTATGCTTACTTTAAGTTTACTGATGTCCAGGCTTGACTGGGATGTAGTTACTGCGTTGTAATGAAAGCCTATCACATAAGAAACAAAAACGACGGATTTAAAAAAACCTTAAATGTTTATTAAATAAATTTTCGTGTTTTCTCTGTACTAGTTTTAATGATGAAGCGTGTGTTATCAAATGCATTATCGTTATTAAGAGCATTACCTTCAAGTGTACTTCGATGATTTTGTGCATTTATCTAACCCACATGTTAATGATAGAGCGTGTGTCATTTAAAACACCATCCCTGGAATCGGGTATGTTCATTCCTAATTGGCGGTGAACTTTAGCTGTAATGTTGGAAGCTTCACTAATCATCCAAGCTGTTGAACCATTTATTGCGACCTGGGTCTACCCGGAAAAGGCGAGTGTGGATTAGCGGTCATTAATTATAATTGATGTAGCCGCGGGTGTGAATGTGTGACTTAACGACGCCAGGTATGGTAAGCAGAGCGGAAAATCGAATGCACTTCAAGATAAATCAGGTGAATTTAGGGTATGGGACCTTGAAAATACTTTGACATAAGCGGAGTATTCGAGATTACCATGTTCGAAATATCAGAAGTTTTTTTTAATCATTTATATAGGGAAAACGGTCGGGATCGGCGGTCGACTTCGACTCAAGCGGGGTATTCGAGATTAACTATATTGGAGATACAGATATTTTACTGTATATTTCTTGGAATATTATCTTTTATATTTCCGGAATGTAATTTTCATTTTACATTCTTCTCTTTTAGTTTATTGTGGTTTCTCTCAAGGATGGGATGTTTAACAATGCCAATGTTTTATATAAGACAAAGTTCGTGGATGGTGTTTCCACGGTAACACGATATGTGCAGCACAGTAAAACTGGATCAGTGAGCAGCAGTACAGCTGACAAAGAGAACAGCCATACCATAAAGAAAAAACAGCAGACTGCGAAACGTACACGACTCGAGTGAGGGAGAAATGGCAGACTGCCAAATATACATGATCTGATTGTTCAGAAATCAGACCAAGTTAGAAACTCGGCGAGTCGGGAGTCTTCAGTAAGGGGAGCACCACGTCTGTGTTCAGATTTATGTTGAAGATATTGTTATCTTTGTTTTACAGATATTAAGGAGGTCGTGATAAACTTATTTTATATTTATATTAGTAATTCTGGATTTCTGAAAATAAGGATGTATACCAGTAATGTAAGGAATAAAATTAATGAACACATTGAATTCTAGTAATTATTTATGCATTGACTTCTGGTCATGTTTGTGTTGATTTATGAGAATTCTGGTCATGTTTGTGTTGATTTATGAGAATTCTGGTCATGTTTGTGTTGATTTACGAGAATTCTGATCATTATTTATGTGGTAATGGTTTTGGTAAGCGGATCAAATATTTCTTTCTGATAGTCAATATTTGACAGGAAAAAAATAGATAAAAGATAATAAATTTACAAAAACATTCTTAGGGGAAGAAGTATTAAATCTTTATATCTATATCTGACATGACAAAGGTGAATAAAGAATTGCCACTTTTTGGTTCACCTTAAATGAGAGTTCAAGTGAATTTTTCGGATCAGAATTTGTTGTCGTCCATCAATTTTACCTTTTCATCCCAAGTGATAAAATATAAATGTGTACTTTTGGTTTACCCATATGGAAGACTTTGGCATTTTTGTCTTTAATGTAAAAAAAAAAACCCAAATCATTTTAATAAGGAATTGGTTTTCTTTATCAAATTATGCAATTATCCTCGTGTACTGTAGATTAAAGGTTCAAACATCACGGTGATCCCTGGTCAGGGCAGGGCCATGCTAATGGGATTTAACGTTTACATCTATGAATCTTTAAATCATTATGCAAGTATCCTCATGTAGTGCAGAATCAATTTTGTTTTTACGAAGACCCCAGTGATCAGAATAGAGGGTCGTTTTAGTTTTACATTGCTTGAGAACCACAAATCTACAATTTATCTTAAGGTTGAAATTTGTTATAGAATTTCATAAAAAAGCATGTACAAGTGCTGTAAAATGTATATAAAAAAAAAAAGTTCCATAATGCCAGCCATTTCCTTGCACTTTCACAATAAAGTATCTTTTCTAATATAGGTTTAATTTATTAGTTCCCTACCGACGAAGTCAAAGGGGACTTTAGGTTTGTGCTCCGTCCGTCAGTCCAGTTTTCTGCACTTTTTATACCCCCGAGATCAAAGATCGGGGGGCATATTGTTTTTGTCCTGTCTGTCATTGTCTGAAACTTTAACCTTGCTAATATTTTTTGAACAGTAAGTATAAGAGATTTGATATTTCACATGAGAATTCCTTGTGACAAGACCTTTCGGTGGGTACCAACATTTTTGACCTTGGAGTTTAACGTACTTTTTGAAAACTTTAACCTTGCTAATAACTTTTGAACAGGAAGAGATAGAGCTTTGATATTTCACATGAGTATTCCTTGTGACAAGACCTTTCCGTGGGTACCAACATTTTTGACCCTGTGACCTTGACCTTGGAGTTTGACCTACTTTATGAAAACTTTAACCTTGCTAATAACTTTTGAACAGTAAGTGATAGAGCTTTGATATTTCACATGAGTATTCCTTGTGACAAGACCTTTCCGTTGGTATTAAACCTTTTGACCTTGACATTTGACCTACTTTTAATTTTTAAATTTTTTTTTTACATAGGTCACAACTTCTAAATGGTAAATATTAAAGCTTTCATATTGTACAAGAGCATTTGTGACAAGATCTTTCTACTGGTACCAAGATATTTGTCTTTTTGACCTTGGCCATCTTCGGAATTGGGCATTATCGGGGGCATTTGTGTTTCACAAACACATCTTGTTTTTTTTATAGACCTGACAATCCTATTTTACAAGACCAAAAACATATATCACAAACCGATTCTATAAATGATCAAGGGTGTGTGAGAAATGCTATGGCGGATCACAAACCCTTGATTTGTGAAGATGCTAGAGATCCGGCAGGATAACATTGATTGAGGCTATGGAAATTTTTTCGTTGAAGTTCATCAAGTTAGATGTATGAGTGACATGCAGATGATGGTGAACAGTAAAAATAGATGAGAAACAACTATACCAATGTAGAAAAGCTGTGAACTGTTCAAGTTGGTTCACAACGCACTCTTATCCTCGCTTGACAGGGACTGGAAATTGCTTCTGAAAATGCAAAATCGTCAAAAGTTTTATTTAATTATAGTAGTGGTAACGGTATGTCATTGTATCCTATCCACTAACCTCATCTACGCATGAAAATACGGGTTTTTATTATAAAAACTACAAAAAGTAGACAAAAAGCGGTTGTTCTGTACATGTCAGTCATTTGTGAAGGTGATGACTAGTCATACTGCTCTGTTTTATTAAAAAAGATTGAGATGAACTTTGGCTTTACAGCAGACTTTTTAGTTTACGTACAAACTGCACATAATATATACGACATCGTATTGAATTTTTTCTGATGAATTTCGATTCAATATTTCATAAACTTTTTATTCCATTATGACTTTTGTACCCGTGATGTAGTACACCCCCCTTTCTATTTATAAATGTTTGCTTATGTATTATGAAACTACGGAGGCTCATAAATACAGGCCCATGAAATCAGGGAGAAACAGAAAAATCAAATTTCTAAGTAAAATCTAAATAATTAAATAGAAACGAAATTCTTATTCAATAAAAAGCCCAAAAGGACTAGTACTTTATCGTGCCAACGCCTACAAGGACACAGGACCTCGGTTTCAAAGGACTTATTGGAAAAGCCATGCAGTGACTTTGATAAGGCATTGGGTATGAGGAATATCTTCCATTTTATTAAATAAAAGTATAAACACGTACTCAACAAGACATCTTGCAGGAAATCATAGACAATGAACAGATTTCACCCATATTTTTAAGGATGAATGAAAATACTACATCATTTTTTTTCCGTGAATCCGTTCTTAAAAAAACCTGTGTATTGAATGTCCACGAATTATTAATTATGAACTATTTTTAAGGGATTGAATTACGTGAATTAAATATTCACTATTTATAAGTGACCAATTAACGTGAATTAAATTTTCGCTATTTGTATGTGATCGGTTGGTGAAGAAGTAATGATGTCATGAGAGTTGAAGATAAAGAACAATGATCAATCTCATAATTCCTATAAGCAATACAAAATGCATGTAGATACATGTAGTTGGGCAAACACGGAGCCGTGGATATACCAGAGGTGGAATCAGGTGCCCAGAAGGAATAAGCATCCCCTGTCGACCGGTCACACCCGCTGTGAGCCCAACATCTTGATCAGGAAAACGGAGTTATCCGTAGTCAAAATCAGTGTGCTAAGAACGGCCTAACAATCGGTAGGAAACAAGTCAGACAGCATTTAACACAATGATAGGTTGTACTGGCAAACTAGATTGTTATAACGATTTTTTTTACGTCCCGTCGAGAATTATTCAGTCACTCATATTGAGATGTCACTAGCTATAGGAGAAGTGCTTAGCGCTAGGGGCCGTAGCAACAAAGGTTCCTTAGCGTGCCAATACCTGCCGCGACACTGGGCCTCCGTTTTTAAAGTCATATCCGAAAGACCTGTGATTCTCACTTCGAAATGCTAAGCGATTGGCGAAGGAGCAATCACTACCTATGTACAAATGTCTTAAGTTTACACGCGGCCATGGTAGGGGGTAGGGTGGGAGGTCGAACTCACGACCTCCAGGTTAAGAAGCGAACGTTCTATACCATTGGCCTATCGTCACCGGTATGGAAATAATTTCGTTTAGCGTTTACAAAATATTTGGAAAAGATATTTCAATGTATTTTTCACATGCGTTTTGTAAACGAACACGATATGGACTAGTTCGGGACAAAGGTTTTGAAAAAAGCAGCGCAAGGGAGGGGGGGGGGGGGTGTGTAAATAAAGCTAACAAAAAAGATGAACTTCTGCTATACACACTCTGCATCAAGAAAAGGTATATCTAATATCCTGCAGAATAAGCCCGCATCGGGATCGATCGTCTAAGGTGCAAAGGCCATGGCGCAGGGTCATCCAGGAAAAGAGTACCAACTCATTCCCCATTGACTTCAATACTAACTTCTGGCCCTCTTACTAATTAGCTATATCAATTTTATACAAATGACCGACAACATTTGAAAGTTCATTCCAAGTGCTAATGAAAACCCCCGGAAGAACTATAGATAGGGTCCCGTTGCTTTTATAGGCCATGTATTTGTACTTTTCAACAACACATAACGATCTGAAGTGAATAACACCCTTCATTTCAAACATACCACTACCATGATAATTTTCTCAGTCATTTCTCGGTTCTGAGCGATAAGCTTTCATTCTTACAATTAATTTAAACTGCTATAATATTTATTTCAATTCCAAATAATCTCACCCATGATATAATTAGCCAACCACTCTACACCTAGACATTTTTAACTATACTAGTAGTTAACCATATCAGAGAACGACAAGAAAACAAGACCATGCAGATTTTGATATTTTATATATTAATCTAAATCCAATATCAAATTGATAATAATATCAAATTTTTAAAATCATCATCATCTTTTTCATGAGTCTTTTGAACCCTCTCTGACATCCGTGAATTCTGTCTTCCAACATTCAACGCCTTCCCCCCTTTTTAAAGAAATCAAAAAGACGTTTACTCCATGTGGTCCTTGGCTTTTTGGCACAGGAATCCCCGGCTAGAGAACGTCCTCCTGTGGGTGAGGAAGTACACTGCACTGGTCTTGTTGTCGCTGTGTTGGACTTCCTCGGTTGTTGGGTGGACGTTGCCGTAGATTCCGTTGTGTGTTTAAAGGACACAACACTGGATAAAAAAAGCTTTCTTGGAATAAATACATCATCTGGATGGGTTTCCAAGAGACATGATGTTTCACATTTGCTCTCTTTATCCAGTGTTTCCGGCACAGAATTCTGTGGGCCTTGTTGTTTTCGCAATATACCACGATTTTCAAGTAGAAAGCGGGTGCCCATTATGCAAAAATTCTTTGTTTTTCCAGAATTCTGTGAGCCCGTTTGCTTTGGCAGTTTTCCACGATTTTCAAGCAGAAAGCGTGTGCCCATTAAACACAAAGCCTTTGTTTTTCCTACTACCAGTATGGAATCCTTTTCATTGATTTCAAACTCTTGGGGTTGGTCTGTTGGTTGGAAGTTTTCTTCATTCACAGCTTCAGAGGTCATTTTCCTTTGATGTTGCACTGACATTTCTTGATCAAAATTTGTGTATACTGTAACTATGTACTTTTCTTTTCTTGCCAGATAACTTGTGACGTCATGCACATTATGACGCATTGTATATTGTGACGTTGAACATTGTAGCATTTTGATTTGACCCCCCCCCCCCTTTTTTATGCCCCCAAGATTTATGTCCCAAGGATCGAAGATCGGGGGGGGGGGGGGGGGGGGGGGGGGGGGGTATATTGTTTTTGTCCAGTCTGTCATTCTGTAATTCTGTCTGAAACTTTAACCTTGCTAATAATTTTTGAAGAGTAAGTGGTAGAACTTTCATATTTCACATGAGTTTTCCTTGTGAGAAGACCTTTCCGTTGGTACCAACCTTTTTGACCCTGTGATCTTGATCTTGGAGTTTGACCTACTTTTTGAAAATATCAACCTTGCTAATAATTTTTGAACAGTAAGAGATAGTGCTTTGATATTTCACATGACTATTCCTTTTGAAAATACCTTTCCGTGTGTACCAACATTGATGACCCTGTGACCTTGACCATGGGAATTGACCCACTTTTTGAAAACATTTACCTTACTAATAACTTTTAAACAGTAAATGATAGAGCTTTGATATTTCACATGAGTATTCCTTGTGATAAGACCTTTCTGTTGGTACTAAACCTTTTGACCTTGACATTCGACCTACTTTTAAATTCTTTTTTACATAGGTCATAACTTCTACATGGTAAATTTTAGAGCTTTCATATTGTACATGAGCATTTCTTGTGACAAGATCTTTCTACTGGTACCAAGATATTTGCCTTTTTGACCTTGGCGATCTTCGGAATTGGCCATTATCGGGGACATTTGTGTTTCACAAACACATATTGTTTTCTATATTCTTGCAGATATTTAGTTTATATTTGGTACATTGCTTTCCATAACAAGTTACTGATCAAGTTTGAATTTGGTCCCGGTCTGTTGATTTTTTACTTTGTTATGGCCCTTTAACTTAATTTTAAAAAATAGTGTGAATTATCAGTTTTCCAGACTTTTTTTGGTTGTGCTTGCAGATATTCAGTTGATATTTGGTACATTGCTTTGCCATATCAAGTTACAGATCAAGTTCGAATGTTGTCTCAGTCCGTTGATTTTTCATTAAGTTATGGCCCTTGAACTTAGAAAAATAGCATGAATTGTTAGTTTACATCCAAGTTTCTTATCTCTGTAGATAAGAGTACTACACTCATTAAAACTTCTAGCATAGTAATACAACAATATAGCTAATTTATTCATGATCACCTACATGTCACAGTTTATTGATTTGGTTAAAGACCTAAACCTAATTATAAATTTGTCTCCCCCCCCCCCCCCCCGGTCTAGTCGCTACTCGAATAGTAGTTGATTTTCTATCCTGGTTCCCCAATTTTTCCTTTTACCATAACCTACATAATGAACTTTGAATAATGTTGTGGTACAGTAATTTTTGCAACCGGTAGGGGACTATGTATTGCCATGCAATACTCTCAGAATGCTTGTTCTTGTAGAGTTAGTATTTTTGGCAAACATCATCAGGGGCATAGCTATAGGTTTTGTTGAGGACTCCCTAAATTGGCAGGGAGTTTGGGGGTCCCCGATGGGCCGGGGGGGGGGGGGGTGTCTACCCTGACATTGGAGGACATGAAATTCATATTTTATTTAGATAATTTGCAAGCATTTTTATGCAATAAAAAAATTGTTGCAAAAATTACAAACTTGAAAGTGCATACATTTTTAATTTGAATATATTTTAGCCCTTTGACAAGTGTAAGAGAGATAAAGTTTAATGCTGTTTTTTCCTCAAAACAAAATCTAAAGACTGTCGATGTTCATGTAAAATTCATCCTTAAATTGTTTTTAGCTCACCTGAGCTGAAAGCTCAAGTGAGCTTTTCTGATCACCCGTATTCCGGCGTCCGTCCGTCCGTCTGTCCGTCCGTCTGTCCGTCTGTAAACTTTTCACATTTTCAACTTCTTCTCAACAACCACTGGGCCAATTTCAACCAAAGTTGGCACAAAACATCCGTAGGTAAAAGGAATTCTAAATTGTTAAAATAAAGGGCCAGGCCACCTTCCAAGGGGAGATAATCAAGAAAAGGTAAAAATAGGGTAGGGTCATTAAAAAATCTTCTTCTCAAGAACCACTGGGCCAGAAAAGATGAAATTTATATGAAAGCTTCCTTATATAATGCAGATTCTAAATTGTTAAAATCATGGCCCCCGGGGGTCGGATGGGGCCACAATAGGGGATCAAAGTTTTACATACAAATATATAGGAAAAATCTTTAAAAATCTTCTTCTCAAGAACCACTGAGCCAGAAAATCTGAGGTTTATATGAAAGCTTCCTTATATAATGCAGATTCTAAATTGTTAAAATCATGGCCCCCGGGGGTCGGATGGGGCCACAATAGGGGATCAAAGTTTTACATACAAATATATAGGAAAAATCTTGAAAAATCTTCTTCTCAAGAACCACTGAGCCAGAAAAGCTGAGATTTATATGAAAGCTTCCTTATATAATGCAGATTCTAAATTGTTAAAATCCTGGCCCCCGGGGGTCGGATGGGGCCACAATAGGGGATCAAAGTTTTACATACAAATATATAGGAAAAATCTTTAAAAATCTTCTTCCCAAGAACCACTGAGCCAGAAAAGCTGAAATTTATATGAAAGCTTCCTGATATAGTACAGATTCTAAATTGTTAAAATCCTGGCCCCCGGGGGTCGGATGGGGCCACAATAAGGGAGTTTTACATACAAATATATAGGAAAAATCTTTAAAATTCTTCTTCTCAAGAACCACTGAGCCAGAAAAGCTGAGATTTATATGAAAGCTTCCTTATATAATTCAAATTCTAAATTGTTAAAATCCTGGCCCCCGGGGATCGGATGGGGCCACAATAGGGGATCAAAGTTTTACATACAAATATATCGGGAAAATCTTTAAAAATCTTCTTCCCAAGAACCACTGAGCCAGAAAAGCTGAGGTTTATATGAAAGCTTTCTGATATAGTACAGATTCTAAATTGTTAAAATCATGGCCCCCGGGGGTCGGATGGGGCCACAATAGGGGGTCAAAGTTTTTTTGTTTTTTTTTTGTTCTTTTTTTTCCGTTTTTTTTGTTTTGTTGATATAGTGCAGATTCAAGTTTGTTAAAATCATGGACCCCGGGGATTGGATGGGGCCTCAAGGGGGGCATCAAAGTTTTACATACAAATTTATAGGGAAAATCTTTTAAAATCTTCTTCTCAAGAACCACTGAGCCAGAAAAGCTGAGGTTTATATGAAAGCTTCCTGATATAGTGCAGATTATAAATTGTTAAGATCATGGCCCCCGGGGGTCGGATGGGGCCACAATAGGGGGTCAAAGTTTTACATACAAATATATAGGAAAAATCTTTAAAAATCTTCTTCCCAGAACCACTAAGCCAGAAAAGCTGAGATTTATATGAAAGCTTTCTGATATAGTGCAGATTCAGGTTTGTTAAAATCATGCCCCCCCCCCTTGGGGTAGGATGGGGCCACAATAGGGGATCAAAGTTTTACATACAAATATATAGGGAAAATCTTTAAAAATCTTCTTCTCAAGAACCATTGGGCGAAAGAAGTTCACATTTACATGAAAGCTTTCTGACATAGTGTAGATTCAAGTTTGCAAAAACCATGGCCTCCAGGGGAAGGTTTGGGGCCATAATAGGGACTACGGTTTTACATGCAAATAGATATGGAAAATCTTCTGATATGGACCGAGGTGACTCAGGTGAGCGATGTGGCCCATGGGCCTCTTGTTTTTTAAGTTTTAAAGGGATTGGTTCACGAATTTTGAAAAAAAAAAATTCATTTTTGATGTTAAACATTAAAAATATAACTGATTTAATGTTGACAGTCAGAATTTTGACCTTCTGGACCAAGAATAAAAGTAATATTTTTGCCTTAAATCTGTGTTATGTAAACAAAGACTCGAGTCTTTTCATGTATACAAACAAACCAGTGAAATGTTAACTTTGTATTATAAAGCATCTTAATTTTGCATTGTAAATTTTTTAAAGTTTTAGATGACACATTTTACCCAAAGAATACTTGAAATGTGAAAGATATAATAAACTTAGATCGATATCCATTTCTTTTGAAAATTTCGTAAACAATAACATACCGTAATCTTTGTTTATAAAAGAAAACGAGCTTCTGTGATATTAAATGTATAACCTTAGTTTTTTTTGGTGATATCTTTTAAACACATTAGACAATAAGTTTTGATCATTTTGAAAAACAAAATTTTGGGGAAAATCGTGAATCAGTCCCTTTAATTTTTATATTCCACTTTAATTTTTCTTTACTAGAATTTTTTTTTTGGTTGGCAAATGGATGTCGGCCGTTGCTTGGGAGTAGAACTGTCATCAACACCACTGACAAGTGATGCTTGAATATGCCTCCGATCATTCACTGAAGAACACTTGCTTCTTTTCCACGACCTTGGCATAAAATGTGTAATGGCTAAAAATAGAGATTTTGTCCCCCTGCACTATGCCCCAGGGGAGGATATAATATCCTAATTGGAATAGATTGTAAGAGGAAGATGCATCCTATCAGTTGTTAAGATTATAACGTTCTGCTTTTATTATGTTTAATTTTATAGATCCTAAGATACATGACAAGCATAGGAGTTTCATGAAAAACATTTTTCCAGATTTCAATATTGGGCTGGTATAGGTTCCACTTAATGGGCACACACACGGTCTTAGCATCAAAAGAAAGAGAAAACTAAATAGGTCACAGAGAAAAAGGAAGGAAGTAAGGTGAAATAAATTACACCCTGAAAGCAAAAAATTAAAAAAGTCTTTCACTCTTACTTAATATAGTTGGAGTGACCCCTATGCTGTCGACTTTCGGCACTAGAGGACTGATCAATCATACTGTAGAAATTTCTTGATGCAGGTAATGATAGGAGTTCGTATTTTTAAAGATATTTTACTACCCCCCCCCCCCCTTTAAGAGTAACATTCTTCAAAACCTCTGGCAATCAATAGGATTACCCTATGTGTATACGTCGCCAAAACCCCATAAAATGGAAAAGAAACCAACACTATATGGTCTAAACCTAATAGTTTTTTTTTCAGAAGGAGTTTGAATTAAATCAGATGTGTCAAGTAATTAATGTATATATATAATTAGCAGGTGTAACTCATGTAAGCGTAGTTGCCCGTGGGCCTCTCTGTTAATTATCCGGGTTTCAGAACCGACCTGATTTGCGCTGTTAGTGTTCCAACATCATTTCCGGTGACAAAATGACGATGAAAACCTTGACAAATGACGATGAAATATGATAAATCAACACCAGAAAGGTAATTTAAGCCGTGTTTAAAGACAGCAAAACAGGATTCGGATATTTCAATTTCAGCCTCACGAATAAACGGTATTAATATGTTTTACGGCGTGACCGTGTTTGAGGGCGAAGCAAAAAAGTTTTGACATTAGTATCTATATCCAAAACAGGACAAAAACAACCCGAAGTTAGCACGCGGACGTAGCTATATCAAAGCATCCTAATTTTTGGACATTTGAACCACCTATATATTGAACGCGGGAAATATAACGCAATTGATGTAAACAGTACATTGTGACGTCATATTCAGCGTCGTTATTTAGCAAATTTACAAACAAAGCGTTTGAACCACAACAAAAAACATGGCGTTAATCGTGGAGTGATTATATATGATTAAGAAAATAAGATTTACATGCTTTTACGGATTTTATGTGCAACATCTCAGAACGACGTGAACTAAGGTAGACGAGATTCAAAATGGAGGAATACATGTCCACGCGCTAATATTCGAATCGACGCCATTGGTACCAAACTTTTCAAGTTCCATAGGTATGGTTTAATTTTTCATTTATTTCCTATATTTTCCTTTTAAACATGTATATACGTGTTACCTATAGGGAGAGCTCCGCTCTCACGGCCCTTCGGGCCGTGAGAGGGCTTCGCCCTCTATAATCGTAAAGTAGCATACCATAGCGACCAATTCAGATTTGTTTATTGTTCGCATTTTCAATCATCTTGGATCACAGGAGTTTGAAATTTTATCAATAAAGTCAATAAAATTCACATGAGTGACCAAGCCATGAGCTATGCGTTAGCATAGCGAACGCATAGCTCATGACTTGGTCAATCAAGTGAATTTTATTGACTTTATTGATAAAATTTCAAACTCCTGTGCTTGGATCCACGTTGAAACCACCTCTGGAGAATTTTTTTTTTTGCTTTTGGTACAAGATTCGATTTAGCATTTATTTTACTGGAAAGGAGAAAATGCAATGGACCAGATCGGGATTCTAACCCGGGACCCCGCAGGGTTTGACACTAAGGCACGTCCGACTGACCGAGTCTACTAAATGATGGGTCCGGTCGGGTAAAATGTCGATTTACTAGTCCGACTGGTCATGTTGAAAAAATAAACAAGAAACTTTAAAACAATAAGATTGTAAAGAGTTTGTGAGCAATTTTGAACCGCGTGATGACATAATCTTTATTTCTATTTCTAATACATAAATCGCGATCGGAAGTGATGTTTTACGACATCTGCTCGATGGGTGTAAAGTTATGTTTCGGATATTAAATAGATATAAATTGAATTCATTTTTAAAAAAAACGTTTATTTGAATTAAATATAAGAAAGTGTTTATCAAATTAATAAATTACGTCATAAAGAGCCATTTTTCGGTGTTGACATATGTGCGGGAATGTCTCTATATTCAAATACGACGTATCGTCCTCAAGGAAAGATGTCCCAAGAAAGAAAAGGAAAGGTTGGGAAGAAACAAAGCAGGGCTTATGAAATAGAAATTTAAAAAAAACCGGTTGAGATCATTTTATTCTAAATGGACTAAAGAATTCCCGTGCCGAGTAGAATTTAACGAAACAGAAAATGTGTTTGAAAATTAAAGCATATCAAATTGATTGACGAGACTGATGTTTTTGAGACAATCAAATAAGGATTAGTTCAAACTTAACGTTTGTCATTAGAAGTAAGTAATTAAATATGGAGAAACTATCACTTTTTTCTGTACAGTTGGTCAGGGCTAGTGGATGTAAGGTCAGGTCTAGTAAAATTCATTTGAAGTGGCCCGACTGGTCTAGTGCTAAAAAAAGTAAATGTCAAACCCTGCCCCGTAATCTCTAGTCAGGTGCTTTAATATGTTTTACGGCGTGACCGTGTTTGAAGGCGAAGCAAACAAGTTTTGACATTAGTATCTATATCCAAAACAGGACAAAAACAACCCGAAGTTAGCACGTGGACGGAGCTCTATCAAAGCATCCTAATTTTGGACATTTGATCCGCCTATATATTGAACGCGGGAAATATAATGCAATTGATATAAACAGTACATTGTGACGTCATATTCAGCGTCGTTATTTAGCAAATTTACAAACAAAGTGTTTGAACCACTATAAAAAACATGGCGTTAATCGTGGAGTGATTATATATGATTAAGAAAATAAGATTTACATGCTTTTACGGATTTTATGTTTAACATCTCAGAACAACGTGAAGTAGGGTAGACGAGATTCAAAATGGAGGAATACATGTCCACGCGCTAATATTCGAATCGACGCCGTTGGTACCAAACTTTTCAAGTTCCATAGGTATGGTTTAATTTTTCATTATTTTCCTTTTAAACATGTATATATGCGTTACCTACAGGGAGAGCTCCGCTCTCACGGCCCTTTGGGCCGTGAGAGGGCTTCGCCCTCTGTAACGGACCTATCTGGCCACCGGCAATCGAACACGTCTGAGCGCTACATTCCTTATTCTCTACTTAATGTTACATAACGTAACATATTCAGTAAATGCTTTATCAGGTTTCTTAATAATGAAACGCAACTCAAAGTTGATTAGTTTCTTTATTCAGTTGGAGAATTCCCCAAGTACTTATTTTTGCCTTGAAGCAGCAATTTAAAAATTTTTTTGCTATGGCCTTTACATGTATACTTACAGCTATATGGTGACAATTTTTACAGATGAGGTTGGAAGAAATCTGGCTCGTTCTGATTTTGGCTGTGATGGTCACAGAGATTGTGGAGAGTAGGAAACAGTATGAGTTTAAACAATATACATTCAGGAAAAAGAGGGACGTAAGTGAATTACTTAAAAAATTTAACAACATTCGTACAGACAAAAGAGGCTGTTCTGATCTATGCCAAGTAGAGAACTCGACTGTTTGTTGTGCTGATACACAAATAGAAATATGATTGTGTATCATTCATTATCGGTAATAGCGTTCGCTTGCAGCATGTTGCAAGTCCAGTTAGTCACATCAAATTACCACACTGCATGCTCTATTTGATGTTTCGTCCATTTCAATTGAATATTTGCAATGGCATGAAATCTTTAGAAAATCCGTCTAAACCATAGCATATGTCTAGATGGCCCTATTTCTATTTTTGACACCTACCAAAAAAAAAAAAAAAAATATCAAACAAGGAATGAGTTTTGTATCTTTACAGGACAGAAGATATAAGAATGCCAAAGCTTTGTGTGACGTTCGGCAAGACTGTCTGTCTAAGTTTGGAGTTGAGCAGACAGCATGTGTCAGGAAGTGTATCTCCAGCCTCTGTTACAGTCAGATCTACGAAGCTGACCCGGTACGTGTAAACACCTAAACAACGCCGTTGTTCAAATATTTATTCACATTCATTATATTATCTGAAATGCTAACAATACCATGGTAAAATCAATACAAATTTGATTTATTAGACAAGCACTGACTTATCTATAGGTTATAAAACAAATTTTCACCCTCCCTCTCTCTTTCTCTCTCTCACACACATGTACATTATTGCATAAAAATATGTCATCTAGTAGATTAGCTTGAACACGAATAAAGTATCCTGACCTCCAGTTTGGTGTTTTTATAAACTATTTGGATTTTCAGTTAGAGGAAAGTGAAACAGATGTCAGATTGAACTCCTTTAAGTTTGGTATTTTTATGAACATGAAATTATTTATATTTCAGTTAGAGGAGGGGGAGATAGATGTCAGATTGAACTCCTTTAAGGGCTGTCTGTCCCAAGACAAAACCAACCAAAACACAGAAAAACTGCCAGGGGAGGTTAATCACGATCTAGGCTTGGGATAGACATTTCATTTCAACCTTTTCTTCAACATTATGGAGGCTGGCATGCATTGTTTGTGAATGAATGTTTGTTTATCTGTATTCAGTAACAGACAGTGAATGTACTGATATATGTATAGTGAAAGAACCTAAAATTATACATGATGAATGCTGGATCTATATAAATTGTATTCATATGTGTGTGCAGATTTATATGATTTACATTTGCAATTAAATAATTAAAGAAAAATTTCAATTGGTATTGCAAATTTTATTTCTAAATTCAGAATGTTTTGGGATTTTTCTTTCATTTTCCATTCAGAATGTATTGGATTTTTCTCTTTCATTCTCCTGTTGTTGACAGCAATCTTATTTTGGCTTTCCATTTGTTTTTGATTGGCTAAGTGAGAACTGAATGGTCAATAGCTTACTGTTGATGTGTTAATATTGACAGGTTATTTCTGAGTACTGATTGGTAAACACTGACAGGCTATATTTCTGAGTACTGATTGGTAAACACTGACAGGCTATATTTCTGAGTACTGATTGGTAAACACTGACAGGCTATATTTCTGAGTACTGATTGGTAAACACTGACAGGCTATATTTCTGAGTACTGATTGGTAAACACTGACAGGCTATATTTCCGAGTACTGATTGTTCAGTACAGACGTGTCATTTCTGAGTACTGATTGATAAAAATTTAGCTGACTGTAAAATTGGAATACAAGTGTATAATGAGATTTCTTGCAATATATGTATGAGTATTGGCACTATGTGAGGATCAGGGAACTATGTTGTTGGGCATCATATTGGCATTAGTTTATATTGCTGATGATACAGAAAATCTTATACACATATGATATAAATAATGTGGTTCAGTTTATATATCTTTGATACAAAGACATGGTTATATAAATTAAAACCCTGTTCTAAAATGGCTGCTGAAAAAGAGCATTTAAAACAAGAATACACAAAAACAGTGAAGAGAATGTCCAATACACTATAAATAAGCAAGAGGCCCATGGACCACAATGCTCATTTGAGTTGCATTGCTTACATAAATATTCATACTTTAAACCCCTATTGTGGCCCTGCCATGGCTCCAGGCTCAAAGTGTGAACTTTGATAATCTCTTCATGAGGAGTCTTGTATGACAAAATCAGTCCTATTTCGGGGTTTAAAGAATTGAAAACAAATCTTACATATTAAGGCAACTTGTAGACAGTGGTTATTGGGAAGATTTTTCCTATATATACATATAAAATTTTAAACCCCAATTGTGGCCCCACCTTAGCCTTGAGGGTGACTGGACAAACCTGAATTGGTTGTCTGAGTAATATAGTTCTGAACACACTTTTCACCACTGCAACTCGAGCTTGATCCTTGGGATTGGCAGTGGTTGTATGTTGGAGTATTGTGGTCGCCCACTCGGATACTTGGGTTTCCTTCAGAACTCAAGTTTCTTTCCACATCAATGACCCCTTCATGCCAATATCCAAGCAGAAGAAAAGCGTGTATGTAAACTGTAAAACCACTCAAGTTTTTAAAACTCTGAATCAACACATCAGGATGCTTCCATATCAATTATGCTAAATTGTTGACTTGTGGTCGTGAGAAGATTTTTACTATTTTTGAGTTCTCCCTGGAAGCAAGGGTTATGATTTGAACAAACTTTTTATCATCATAGTAATGGGAAGCTTTTGTGCTGCTTGTCCTGGTTTTTCTGGCAGAATGATTCTTGTGGAGATGTATTAAACAAAATTTTATTTATTATTTCCCAGTTGTCTCACAATGGACCTTAATAATTTGAATTCCTATGTGCAAGGATACTTTGTGCCAAGTTCGGTTGAAGTTGGTCAAGCCATTCTAAAAATGTGAGAAATTCACAATGACAACAACAAACGAAGGGCACATTTTGATCAGAAATGCTTTTATGAGCCCATGGTGAGCTAAAAATATCTATGTAACTGTATTTACATACACTGGCAACCATATTTCATGATCAGTTAAAAAAAATCCACCACCAATTTCAGCAAATAAATATTTTTGACATACATTAACAATACATGATGAAGTATGAATTCTCAATCATGATAAAATCAATAACTACATGTAAAGCAATCTTCAGGTACAATTAAATATCACACATTTGATTTAAAAGCACCACATATTTAATTCTCATAGGTTACAACCTACTAATGAATCTAAAATGAGGTAAAATGCATATTCCAATTGACTTCATCCACCGGGATGTGGGGTGAATATGCCTGAGTTGTGGACTCGATGCCCAGGAAGTGACATAATGCGGCACGTGGAGGGGGGAGGGGGGGTATAACAACCGTCACAGCGAGTACTATTCAGTTCAGAAGACTTGTATACTCAGATGGGCTGCCCGATTTCTTCCTGAAAGAGAAAATGCATTTGGTCGGTTAGTATGTATACAAAAAGAAAATTACAGACAATTTGAAATCAACGATTTATTTATATATATTTCCCAAAGTAGAGATGTAAACACTGTCTGTACTTGTACAAGCATGTGCATAAAATGCTTAATGGTGTTTTGATTTTTGCTCTTTAAAGGATATCTCAATTACTAAGAAAATGTACAAAGAGGTGTATATGTAGTCATTTGAATCTTCAGGATCTGATATATATTTTTTTTAAAGTTCAGTTTATGTGTAGCAAATGCATGATAATATCTACAACTAGTTTTACGCCTTGCAGTAATCTGGTGTTGGAGAAGAAGTGTTTTATTGCCTGCTATCACTATTTCTCAAGCTCGTTGTGAATTTGTTTTTCTACATTGAGAGATAGAAGTCATGTTCTCCAAGTGCTCTGTGTTTACAGGAAGGAAAATAATGCATAAATGGGCAGTTTATGATAAAAATCTGGAAAAAACTAAACTTGCTGCAAAAAATTTATTTAAAGTCATTTAACGGGGCCAAATTATACTATTACCATTTACATGTATCACTTTTGAAAGCTGATAAATCAAGTTCATGTACTCACTTTTTACAACAGAAACAGCAGAGGAGGGAAACAACACCACAGGAACAGGTTTGATCCTCCCCTCGGTATAACTCCGAGTCTGGAGAGTCCTCGCACTGGTCAATGAACTCAAAAAGCTCACTCTTTGGAAATCCCTTTTCATAGTACTCCTAAAACAAACATCATATCAAACTCTTCATGTTTAGTAATCCCTGCACTTGTATTTACATTCAAAATAATTTTCTTTAAAACTTTAATTAGAATGAAAATCCCTGCATAAATATTGTACAAAATTCAAACATTACTATGCACTGACCTTAATGGTTTCATATGTGTCCAGAATAACAGCAATAAAGAGATTCAGGACTGCGTAAATAAATAGTGAGACAAATATATACAGGTAGACCCGACTGTAGTACCAGACCACAGTGTCATCTGTCACAGTCGCCGAGAACGTCACAAACATGTCGTCGCCGTTAACCAATGAAAACAGGCACTCTGAACTTGTACTTAAATGTCGGAACTGAAAATGAAAATAGAAATATGTAAAAACATTTTGTTTAAAAAATGGAAGGGTGGGCACTTTTAGTGACTGTTTGTACTTACTTTAATGTGGTAAGGTCCCAAGACGGCCCAGCCACAAAACATAAAACCAAGATACAGCATCATAGTGGTCACAAGGAACCTCATCAAGTCGGGGAAAGCTTTCTTTAACACCACAGTCAGAATCTGTAATCAACAGGTCAACAGTAGCTTTTGTGTAAGGTATGACTATCTAATGTTAATTTTCTTAGTTACAGTTAAACATGCTTAAAATGAAGTGCTAGGGAAGAACAATTTTGATTTGTTATAAACACACTTTGTTATATACAATTATTTCAAAAAATGATTAAAACTACAGGGAATGAAATTCACTTCACTGTAAGTTTGAATTCATTATAAGCATGTTCGCTGTAACCATATTTTACTGTAAGTGTGAGTTCATTATAAGTGTGTTTGCTGTAACCATATTTTACTGTAAGTGTGAATTCATTATAAGCATGTCACTGTAACCATGTTTTACTGTAAGTGTGAATTCATTATAAGCATGTCACTGTAACCATGTTTTACTGTAAGTGTGAATTCATTATACGTGTGTTCACTGTAACTGTGTTTTACAGTAAGTGTGAGTTCATTATAAGCGTGTTTACTGTAACTGTATTTTACTGTAAGTGTGAATTCATTATAAGTGTGTTTGCTGTAACCATATTTTACTGTAAGTGTGAATTCATTATAAGCATGTCACTGTAACCATGTTTTACTGTAAGTGTGAATTCATTATAAGCATGTCACTGTAACCATGTTTTAATGTAAGTGTGAATTCATTATAAGCATGTCACTGTAACCATGTTTTACTGTAAGTGTGAATTCATTATACGTGTGTTCACTGTAACTGTGTTTTACTGTAAGTGTGAGTTCATTAGAAGCATGTTTACTGTAACTGTATTTTACTGTAAGTGTGAATTCATTATAAGCATGTTCACTGTAACTGTTCGACTGAAAGTGTGAATTCATTATAAGCATGTTCACTGTAACTGTTCGACTGTAAGTGAATTCATTATAACCGTGTTTTACTGTAAGCGTGGATTCATTATAACTGTGTTTTATTGTAAGCGTGGATTCATTATAACCGTGTTTTACTGTAAGCATGGATTCATTATAACAGAGTTTTACTGTAAGTGTGGATTCATTATAACCGTGTTTTACTGTAAGCATGGATTCATTATAACCGTGTTTTACTGTAAGTGTGGATTCATTATAACCGTGTTTTACTGTACGTGTGGATTTATTATAACCGTGTTTTACTGTAAGCATGGATTCATTATAACTGTGTTTTATTGTAAGCATGGATTCATTATAACCGTGTTTTACTGTAAGCGTGGATTCATTATAACCCTGTTTTACTGTAAGCGTGGATTCATTATAACCATGTTTTTACTGTAAGCGTGGATTCATTATAAGCATGTTTTACTGTAAGTGTGGATTTATTATAACCGTGTTTTACTGTAAGCGTGGATTCATTATAACCGTGTTTTACGGTAAGTTTGGATTCATTATAAGCGTGTTTTACTGTAAGCGTGGATTCATTATAACCGTGTTTTACTGTAAGCGTGGATTCATTATAACCGTGTTTTACTGTAAGCGTGGATTCATTATAAGCATGTTTTACTGTAAGTGTGGATTTATTATAACCGTGATTTACTGTAAGCGTGGATTCATTATAACTGTTTTATTGTAAGCGTGGATTCATTATAACCGTATTTTACTGTAAGCGTGGATTCATTATAACCGCGTTTTATTGTAAGTGTGGATTCATTACAACCGTATTTTACTGTAAGCTTGGATTCATTATAACCGTGTTTAACTGTAAGCTTGGATTCATTATAACCGTGTTTTACCGTAAGTGTGGATTCATTATAACCGTTTTTTACTGTACATGGTTTTATGATTAACAATACAAAGTGATTCCAGTACATCAAGAAGTCTAAAACATGTCTACTTCTTATCTCTGTCAGGGAAGTACTTACATTGAAAGTTTTAAAGAAGCCTATGTACCGAATGACTCCCATCCACACCAGCAAGCTCCCGGTTCCAAGCATCAGTGCACAAAGGTCATAGTTCTCGGAAGAACTTTGGGCATGCTAGAGAAAAAGCAGCAAATCTTCAGTCATAAATAAAGAAAACCTCAACAGAAACAGAGACAGCATATTATTTGTAATACACATACTAAGGAAATAACATATAACATGCAAAATATTCAGGAAATATCAGCAAAAACGTACAATATATTGTATACATTACATGTTAATCAACAAAACATACACCATTGCGATATATTTCATGTACTGTAGAATCATTTAAATTCATAGGGGCCAATTTTCGTGGATTGCTGAATTTTTACAGGTTCGTGGGGACGTAATTTCGTGGATTTATTTATTTGTAAGATTCTTGTATATTAGTTATCTTTTATTCGTTGAGGATGTAAATTCGTGGTGAGGGGTACCCACGAATTCCACGAAAATTGAGCCACCACGAATTCTACTGATTCCATGGTAAATTAACAAAACATTGTATTTTGAGTGCCAAATTAAACATTTTCTCAAAATGTTGAAAATATCTTTAATCATTTCAAGATATCAATTCATTTGATGTGCACAACATTTCAATTCAAGATCTCTTCAATTCTGAATACCGGATATCGAAAACATTATGTTGTCTCTGATTCCGGCAAGATTTTAATATTTAGTCTGTCCAACAAGATCTCGTTTTCTGCGTTAACTTGACAACTTTTCATGAAACAAGTACACATTACTATTAGATATAGTGAGTCTAGTCACTACGTTGTTTTTTAAAGTCGTGGAGTGAAGACCAAATGGAGAGAAAAAGTTGCCGTTCTAACTGTGTGAAAATTCTTTATTACATGTAGCAAGAAAAGTAGTTCTGCCGTTAAAAAAGGGGGGTGGGTGCCACGATTCGTTGGTTCAACCTTGCATTTTCACTATTGTAGGTGGCTGGAGATTGATGCATAAATTGTGTTTATACATAAAAAATTGTTTTAATTGTTTAAATTGTTTAAAAATGTTTTATCTCTGCTACCAAACATCAGAAATTTAAATTAATAACTGATGTTTTTGGTACTAGGGTATTCGCAAGTGACATTTTGCATAAATAATCTTCAAATCAGGAATTTTTTTGCTATGAGAAATGAGTCGTCTTTAGCATCACTAATCTATATGTAATAGAGTTGCCCAAGTGATGCATCATTTTCATAACTTCTTTTTCTGAAGAGTTCTAAATTTTTATAGTTCCGATATCCCATATTATTGTGCGCATAAATTGAATTGTTGATAGCCTTAACTATTCTGCTGAATTGATGCACACTATTGAATTGTTGCTCTCTTCAAATGAATTGATATCAACAACTGAATTGATGTGTGCAATAATTCAATTGAATAGAGCAATAATTCAATTAATGCCTGCAATAATTCAATTAATGCCTGCAATAATTCAATTATTGCTCTCTTCAATTGAAGTAATGATATCATTAATTCATTTGATGCTCACAATAATTCTTTTAGAGAGAGCAAATTTCTTATGAGAGATATGTTTAATAACATATCCACAATTGAATTAATTATCTCTTTTAATTGAATTATTGCTCTCTGTAAAAAAAAATTGATGAACGCTTTAAATTCTTATATAAAATTGTTGAAAATAATTAAAGATATCTTCAACTGAATTTAGATCATCAAATCATTTATATTGAGCTCGAAATAAAATTTGGTGAGCAATATTTCCACTATATTGATGCGCGCAACAATTGCATTGATGAGAGCAATAATTGATTTGATGCACGCATCAATTCAATATGCCACTTTTGAGATAAGAGCTCTTCTGTGTAAGGGGTGCATTTAGTGGAACTTTGAATGCTGAAGTGGGACAGAGTGGATCTTCAGTCAAAGAGGAAGACAATAAAATGTAATTTAAAAGCAGCTTCTCTTTAAATATGTAAATGTAGGAAATACAAAATACTATCGAGAGAAATGTTTTACTAAAGTGGAAATATAAAACAATGTCATATGTCCTTACAATGTCTGTACAGTTAATATAGATTGATTGAAATGTTGTTTAACATCCCAATCGAGAATATTGCACTCATATGGAGACGTCACCATTGACGGTGAAGGGCTGCAAAATTTCGGCCTATGCTTGGTGCTTATGGCCTTTGAGCAGGGAGGGATCTTTATTGTGCCACACCTGCTGCGGTTTCTGCGGTCTCATCCAAAGGACCTCCCCATTTAGTCGCCTTCTACGACAAGCAAGGGGTACTGAGGACCTATTCTAACCCGGATCTCCACGGGACCAGTTAATATAGAAACTTCACACTGGTGCATATTGATATGTTTATAACGCTGTCCTTACACTGTCTCTATTGTGTATAGAAACTTTACACAATTTAACTGTCGTGAATAGTGCTGGAAGTGATTGCTGTCGTGTAAACTTTGGTATAAATGTGAAGCCTTGTGGGGAAAACTGGTGTTTTGTATTGGAAAGCCTCCCATGGGGACTATGGAGCGCCAAATTAACATAAACTCAAATAATTGAAGATATCTTCAATTATTTGAAGATATCATCAATTCATTTGATGCGCGCAACAATTGAATTAAAGATCTCTTCAAATAATTAATGATATCTTCAATTCTGAATTATTGCGCGCATTAATTGAATTGATGATAGCATTAATTCTTCAACTGAATTGATGTGCGCTTCAATTGAATTAATGATCTCTTCAAATGAATTAATGATATCAACAATTGAATTGATGCGTGCTACAATTCAATTGAAGAGAGCAATAATTGATATAATGCGCGCATTAAATCAATTGATGAGAGCAATAATTGAATTGATGTGCGCATTAATTCATTTGATGAGAGCAATAATTGATTTAATGCGCGCATTAATTCAATTATTGCCCTCTTCAATTATTTATTGCAATAATTCTTTTAGAGAGAGCAACTATATAATTAAAGATATCTTCAATTCAACATATCCACAATTGAATTAATGATATCTTTAATTGAATTGTTGCTCTCTTTAAAAGAATTGATGCGCGCATTAATTCCTTATACAAAAGCATTGTAAATGATTTAAAGATATCTTCAATTGAATTAAAGAGATCATCAAATTATTTAAACCGAGCTCTAAATTAATTATTGCGAGCAATATTTCTACTAAATTGATGCTCTCATCAAATGAATTGAAGAGAGCAATAATTGAATTAATGCGCGCATCAAATCTATTATTGCTCTCATTAATTGAATTAATGCGCGCATCAATTGAATTGAAGAGAACAATAATTGAATTAATGCGCGCATTAAATCAATTATTGCTCTCATTAATTCAATTGATGCATGCATTAATTCAATTGATGAGAGCAATAATTGAATTGAAGCGCGCATTAATTCATTTGATGAGAGCAATAATTGATTTAATGCGCGCATTAATTCACTTAAAGAGAGCAATAATTGAATTGATGATATCTTCAAATAATTGAAGATATCTTCAATTATTTGAGTTTATGTTAATTTGGCGCTCCATAGGGGACACTGGTTTTTTTTTAATAAACTACAGTTATAGCAAAGCACCTGGGTTATCCTATTTTGCTTCATAACAAGTGTAATTAGCAATATTCGATGACTTTTACAACAGTGTTTTACTGTATAAAGGTGATTAGATAAAGTTTTAGAAATTGCTGAGTCATGCTGTCCTTTTGAGTTTTTGGATCAGGGGTACAAAGAGAAAGTGTGTATTGTTTTTTTTTTAAAGGTATTTTTTGGGTGTGTGGGTGTTGTTGTGCCTTTCTCTGAGCTATGGGGTGCAGAACAATATGAGAATTACCATGACCGGGTCATAATCAATTGCCTGATAGCCATCAAATTCTGGCAGGATAGCCTTTATTTCAAAGAGAAAAAGTTTGAAACAATTCTAAAACGTGGACTGAACAGAAACCACTAGCTATGTAAAGCGCTACATACCCGTCGCTCTAGCTGAATTTTGAAGGCGGATCCGATCACTGTCAGCATGTCATTAATCACAATCAACACGTACCAAAGATTGACAAACTCAAACTTGTCAGAAAAACTCAGGTCCTTCCGGTGGCGGGTTTTAAAGAACTGGATCGTTTCCTGTCAACGAAGGATTATTCGTTGTGTATTCTATGGTTTCTCTTTTAATTATCAATTGTAAATTTTAGTATGTTGTACAGCGCTTTAGAGTATTTTTAGATAAGGCGCTATATAAGTGTACTTTTATTATTATATTATTATTATTAAAATGATTAAGAATTAATTTCTGACACACTTTATCAAACTTTATACCATCGATCGAATGATATGGAAATCAGTCATCCTCTGTTTAGTTCCTTTGTTTCTATTTTGATGCTATGGCAAAATTGTTCTACGTGTCATAAAGAATTAAATTTTTCTTGATAATTATTTATCAAATTATATAAAATGCGTTTTTCTAAATTAAACTATAAGGTACATATTTTCTACTCATTTTATATGAGTATATAGTCAGTTGGGAGAGTTATACTTAAACTGCTCCAACTTACTTTGTATCATATAAAATGAGTAAAAATATTTTTATTCCTCAAATAAATATGCTATAATAAAAATAATAATAATGTCCTTTATTTACACAGGATAGGACAATTAGTTTAAATAAGAGGCCCATGGGCCACATCGCTCACCTGAGTCACCTTGGCCCATATCTAAAGATTTTCCATATATATTTGTATGTAAAACTTTGGTTCTTATTGTGGCCCCAACCTACCCCTGGGGACCATGAATTTTACAAACTTGAATCTGCACTATGTCAGGAAGCTTTCATGTAAATGTAAACTTCTTTGGCCCAATGGTTCTTGAGAAGATTTTTAAAGATTTTCTCTATATATTAGTATGTAAAATTTTGATCCCCTATTGTAGCTGCAACCTACCCCCAGGAACCATGATTTTTTCAAATTTGAATCTGCACTATGTCAGGAAGCTTTCATGTAAAGGTAAACTTCTTTGGCCCAATGATTCTTGAAAAGATTTTTAAAGATTTTCTCTATAAGTATGTAAAATTTTGATCCTCTATTGTGGCCTTATCCTACCCCTGGGGGCCATGATTTGAACAAACTTGAATCTGCACTATGTCAGGAAGCTTTCATGTAAATATAAACTTTACTGGCCCAGTGAATCTTCAGTAGAAGATTTTTAATGATTTTCCCTATATATTTGTGTGCAAAACTTTGATCCCCTATTGTGGCCCCATTCTACCAACGGGGCCATGATTTTAACAAACTTGAATCTGCACTATGTCAGGAAGCTTTCATGTATATTTGTACTTTCCTAGTCCAGTGGTTCTTGAGAAGATTTTTAAAGATTTTCTCCATATTTATTCCCATGTAAAACTTTGATCCCTATTGTGGCCCCATCCTACCCCCAGGGGCCATGATTTGAACAGACTTGAATTTGCACTATGTCAGGAAGCTTTCATGTAGATTTCAGCTCCTCTAGCCCAGTGGTTCTTGAGAAGAAGATTTTTAAATGACCCCACCCTATTTTTGCATTTTTGTGAAGGGGGCATAGCCCTTCATTTGAACAAACTTGAAAGCCCCTCACCCAAGGATGCTTTGTGTCAAGCTTGTTTGAAATTGATCCAGTGGTTCTGGAGAAGAAGATGAAAATGTGAAAAGTTTAGAATGCCGCCACTGACAGACAATGGACAAATTTTGATCAGAAAAGCTCACTTGAGCTTTCAGTCCAGTTGAGCTAAAAACTAGTTTTAATTGTAGTCCTGAAAACATATACATGTATACAGACAGCAGTATTATACAGATACAATATGAAATAGTATATGAAGGTATGTTACATACAAACACTATCTACATACTTAAAACTAAAAATAAACAAAAACAAATCTATAATGTTATTAATTTCCAGGATGGAAAAAAAAAAAATCTAAGATAAGCAGCTTTAAAAGTTTCCAATGTTGGGTAATATTTTAAAAATTCTGGCATATTATTCCATAACTGTTAATCGTAAATTGTAAAAGATCTTTTAAAATATTGTGTCTTTGCACTCTGGATATATAATGAATTACTTTGACTTAATCTGGTAGATCTAAACAGAGGCATCCACCTAAGTTGCTGCATCATTTCTGTTGTAGGTGTATAAAAATTTCTATTCAAAATCACTCTAACAGCTCGCTTTTGAAGTTTGCATAATTTGTAAAGACCGTCCTTGTTTTTCATATTGCCCCAAACAGTACAACAGTAGTTAAAATAGGAAAGACAATTATATTAAAAATTTTCAGTAATAATTTGGGTGACAAGAATGAACTTAATCTAAATAACACACCTATTTTGCTTGTAAGTTTTTTTTGATAAAACTTCAACATGTTCAGACCACGAGAGACATCTGTCAATATAAACACCAACTATAAAGTAAGTTTTTAAGGATGATTTAAAGAAGCGCTAACATGCTTCATGAAGGATGCCAGCATGAAGTGTCGCAGTTCATACCCTCATGTATTTTGAAAAATGAAATTTATTTCTTAAATGAATACAAACATGAACTTTTAGAAACATATATCAGAAAGTACATGATAAAACATCTGCACAGATTCACTGCATAACAACAAAAGATTTTGAGGAGTTTTGTACTCACCACTCGGAGTTTGTGAGCTCGGAACAGCGATCGAATGCACAGGAATGAGGAGAAAACGCTGACGACGATGACAAAAATGTCAAATGCCATCTGTCCCATCTTCTCGGAGTCATCATCATCTAAAGCAGAAAAAATAGTCCTCATGGTTATAGCAGAAATATATATAATACTAGGACATGTAATTTAATTTTGGTCCCAAAATTTACTATTTTTTCATTTGGCCGGCATGCTGTTGATATAAATATTTATTTGGCCGGCATGTTGTTGATATAAATATTTATTTGGCCGGCATGCTGTTGATACAAATATTTATTTGGCCGGTATGCTGTTGATATAAATATTTATTTGGCCGGCATGCTGATGATCGATATAAATATTTATTTTCAATTGGCATCCTCAAGGTGCACATACTATAAAGTAATA
This sequence comes from Ostrea edulis, assembly GCF_947568905.1. Lineage (NCBI taxonomy): Eukaryota > Metazoa > Mollusca > Bivalvia > Ostreida > Ostreidae > Ostrea > Ostrea edulis. Next base: position 84,719,832 of record NC_079167.1, read on the forward strand.
ATGGCTAACTTCCTCTCAAAGCTAAGAGCTAACATTCAAAATCCATGGATATGCATACTCACCTGTCCTTAACAACGGTAAAACACACATGTTGCAAAGTACAAATATAATTTTATATACATACACGCAGACCTAAAGACTACAATGACTGGGTGTAAAACTCGGAATTCTTACCTATATTTGCAAACTTGCCAGTGCACTTGAATTCATCCAGTGAGGAGAAGAGGTTGACAACCATCTGACCATCCTTGTTACGGTCGTCAAATACGATCTGTCAACGGAATATGTTTAATTTCAGGTCTTGCTAGACTCCATGTTTGAAAATTACACATGTCTGTAACAAGATTATTCATTGCCATTCCACTCTTGTGAGTGGCCTGATTAATGATAAAATAACTTTACTCACACACTAGTAACGGTGGTGAATCACGTGACTTTGGCATGACCTATTACTCAGAATGGTGATATAAGTTATGTGACAATTCGTTATTGATAAAGGTGTTACTTATTCGTTTGAATTTTCCCTTGTGTTGACTTTCGTCATCATTTTTCCGGGTAATAGATCATGCCAAAATCATGTGATTCACCACCGTGCTAGTACATGTACTCTTCAATAATGTTAATGACTGACTTCATAAATGTTAACTTTACCCTGCCAGAAATTTTGAAACACTCTGGTTCGTGACTTTTCTTCTCCATCGCAAGTCGAATGGACCTCAAATGGAACCTCAGAGTGATTAGAAGAATTCTGAAATTGCACAACTTTATAAGTTAGTTGAAGTGAAACAACCTCAGGAGTCAGTTCAAATTAAAGGTAAGTTTCTACCCCTCTTTTCCATGTTTCACTGCTAATCTAGCAGTTGGAAGAGTGTGATGGAAGAGTGAAATAGAAATGTAAGGCAGAAGAGTGTAATGGAATAGTGAGATAAAAGTGTAAGGCAGAAAAGTGAGATGGAAGAGTGAGATAGAAGAGTGAGATAGAAATGTACGATGGAAGAGTGAGATGGAAGTGTGAGATAGAAGTGTGAGATTGAAGAGTGGGATAGAAGTGTGAGACAGAAGAGTAAGATAGAAGAGTGAGATGGAAGAGTGAGACAGAAGAGTGAGACAGAAGTGTGAGATAGAAGTGTGAGATAGAAGTGCAAGACAGAAGAGTGAGATGGAAGAGTAAGATAAAAGTGTGAAACAGAAGAGAGAGATGGAAGAGTGAGATGGAAGTGTGTGACAGAAGAGTGAGACAGAAGTGTGAGACAGAAGTGTGAGACAGAAGAGTGAGATAGAAGTGTGTGACAGAAGAGTGAGATAGAAGTGTGAGACAGAAGAGTGAGATAGAAGAGTGAGACAGAAGTGTGAGATAGAAGTGTGCGACAGAAGAGTGAGACAGAAGTGTGAGACAGAATAGTGAGACAGAAGAGTGAGATAGAAGTGTGAGACAGAAGAGTGAGATAGAAGTGTGAGACAGAATAGTGAGACAGAAGAGTGAGATAGAAGTGTGAGACAGAAGAGTGAGATAGAAGAGTGAGATAGAAGTGTGAGACAGAAGTGTGAGACAGAAGAGTGAGATAGAAGTGTGAGATAGAAGAGTGAGACAGAAGTGTGAGACAGAAGAGTGAGATAGAAGTGTGAGATGGAAGAGTGAGATGGAAGTGTGTGACAGAAGAGTGAGACAGAAGTGTGAGACAGAAGTGTGAGACAGAAGTGTGAGACAGAAGTGTGAGACAGAAGTGTGAGACAGAAGAGTGAGATAGAAGTGTGAGACAGAAGTGTGAGATAGAAGTGTGAGACAGAAGTGTGAGATAGAAGTGTGAGATAGAAGTGTGAGATAGAAGTGTGAGACAGAAGTGTGAGACAGAAGTGTGAGACAGAAGTGTGAGACAGAAGTGTGAGACAGAAGTGTGAGACAGAAGTGTGAGACAGAAGAGTGAGATAGAAGTGTGAGACAGAAGTGTGAGACAGAAGAGTGAGATAGAAGTGTGAGACAGAAGTGTGAGACAGAAGTGTGAGACAGAAGTGTGAGACAGAAGTGTGAGATAGAAGTGTGAGACAGAAGTGTGAGACAGAAGTGTGAGACAGAAGTGTGAGACAGAAGAGTGAGATAGAAGAGTGAGACAGAAGAGTGAGACAGAAGTGTGAGACAGAAGTGTGAGACAGAAGTGTGAGACAGAAGTGTGAGACAGAAGAGTGAGATAGAAGAGTGAGACAGAAGAGTGAGACAGAAGTGTGAGACAGAAGTGTGAGACAGAAGTGTGAGATAGAAGTGTGAGACAGAAGTGTGAGACAGAAGTGTGAGACAGAAGTGTGAGACAGAAGTGTGAGATAGAAGTGTGAGACAGAAGTGTGAGACAGAAGTGTGAGACAGAAGTGTGAGACAGAAGAGTGAGATAGAAGAGTGAGACAGAAGAGTGAGACAGAAGTGTGAGACAGAAGTGTGAGACAGAAGTGTGAGACAGAAGTGTGAGACAGAAGAGTGAGATAGAAGAGTGAGACAGAAGAGTGAGACAGAAGTGTGTGACAGAAGTGTGAGACAGAAGAGTGAGATAGAAGAGTGAGACAGAAGTGTGTGACAGAAGAGTGAGATAGAAGTGTGAGATAGAAGTGTGAGATAGAAGAGTGAGATAGAAGAGTGAGATAGAAGTGTGAGACAGAAGTGTGAGACAGAAGTGTGAGACAGAAGAGTGAGATAGAAGAGTGAGACAGAAGAGTGAGACAGAAGTGTGAGACAGAAGTGTGAGACAGAAGAGTGAGATAGAAGAGTGAGACAGAAGTGTGTGACAGAAGAGTGAGACAGAAGAGTGAGACAGAAGAGTGAGACAGAAGAGTGAGATAGAAGAGTGAGATGGAATAACACCATGGAAGTGTGAAATGGAAGAGTGGGATGCTAACCAAAATATATATCATGTAGTTCTAATTTGTCACTACTATAGATATCAATAAGTACCTGTACTTTTCATTTGTACCTACTAAAACAGCTGCTATGTATTTGTGAGTTTAAGGCAATTGTCAGTCGAAGAAACTGATGCATATTAGATTCATGGTTAGGGTAATGTAGAAGATTGTATTATATGATGAATCTTTCATTTCAATATAAAATGATATCTTGAATTACTGGTATTTACATAAGATAACTGCCTATCATAATGATATCTAGAATTACTGATATTTACACAAGATAACTGTCTATCACAATGATATCTAGACTGGTAAATACACAATATGATAACTGTCTATCATAATGATATCTAGACTGGTAAATACACAATATGATAACTGTCTATCACAATGATATCTAGACTGGTAAATACACAATAAGATAACTGTCTATCACAATGATATCTAGACTGGTACAGTATATACACAACATGATAACTGTCTATCATAATGATATCTAGACTGGTAAATACACAATATGATAACTGTCTATCACAATGATATCTAGACTGGTATAGTATATACACAATATGATAACTGTCTATCACAATGATATCTAGACTGGTACAGTATATACACAACATGATAACTGTCTATCATAATGATATCTAGAATTACTGATATTTACACAAGATAACTGTCTATCACAATGATATCTAGACTGGTATAGTATATACACAATATGATAACTGTCTATCACAATGATATCTAGACTGGTACAGTATATACACAATAAGATAACTGTCTATCACAATGATATCTAGACTGGTACAGTATATACACAATATGATAACTGTCTATCATAATGATATCTAGACTGGTAAATACACAATATGATAACTGTCTATCACAATGATATCTAGACTGGTATAGTATATACACAATATGATAACTGTCTATCACAATGATATCTAAACTGGTACAGTATATACACAACATGATAACTGTCTATCATAATGATATCTAGACTGGTATAGTATATACACAATATGATAACTGTCTATCACAATGATATCTAGACTGGTACAGTATATACACAATATGATAACTGTCTATCACAATGATATCTAGACTGGTACAGTATATACACAATATGATAACCACCTATCAAAAGCAAGGGTCCTGTTGTGGTACTTTAGAATAGCCACGACGTCATCCACAAGTTCTGTCCTATTTGTTGTTTCATTGTATATCTCTACTGGTTTAAGGCAAGTACACACTACCAAACAAAGAAAAGATTTCATTAACTATATAATATAGATTATCTGTACAATATTGTACATCTCTACTGGTTTAAGGCAAGTACACACTACCAAACAAAGAAAAGATTTCATTAACTATATAATATAGATTATCTGTACAATATTGTATATCTCTACTGGTTTAGGGCAAGTACACACTACCAAACAAAGAAAAGATTTCATTAACTATATAATATAGATTATCTGTACAATATTGTACATCTCTACTGGTTTAGGGCAAGTACACACTACCAAACAAAGAAAATATTTCATTAACTATATAATATAGATTATCTGTACAATATTGTACATCTCTACTGGTTTAAGGCAAGTACACACTACCAAACAAAGAAAAGATTTCATTAACTATATAATATAGATTATCTGTACAATATTGTACATCTCTACTGGTTTAAGGCAAGTACACACTACCAAACAAAGAAAAGATTTCATTAACTATATAATATAGATTATCTGTACAATATTGTACATCTCTACTGGTTTAAGGCAAGTACACACTACCAAACAAAGAAAAGATTTCATTAACTATATAATATAGATTATCTGTACAATATTGGATTAAGCATATGATATTGGATTAACTGTGCAATATTGGATTAACTGTACAATATTGGATTAAGCATATGATATTGGATTAACTGTACAATATTGGATTAAGCATATGATATTGGATTAACTGTGCAATATTGGATGAACTGTAAAATATTGGATGAACTGTACAATATTAGATTAAGTGCATGATATTGGATTAGATGTACAATATTGGATGAACTGTACAATATTGGATTAAGCATATGATATTGGATTAACTGTGCAATATTGGATTAATTGTGCAATATTGGATTAATTGTAAAATGTTGGATGAACTGTACAATATTGGATTAAGTGCATGATATTGGATTAGATGTACAATATTGGATGAATTGTGCAATATTGGATTAATTATACAATTTTGGATTAAGTGTACAATATTGGATTAATTGTACAATTTTGGATGAACTGTGTGATGTTGGATTAACTATATGATATTGGATTAACTGTATGATATTGTACAATTTTGGATGAACTGTGCGATGTTGGATTAAGTGTACAATACTGGATTAAATGTACAATATTGGATTACCGTATATACTCACATACAATCACATTTTTAGGGTAAAATTTTGACTCTGAAATCTATGTCCTACTTATACGTGATTACTGATGTTGGAAATTTTTTCTTGCAACACATCTTGTGACATTTAACGGTATTTTTGGTGCATTAATGTCGATTTAATCAGTAACAAATCAGCAAGAATGATTGTTTGAATAACAAAGTAACAATACGGAGTACTTATCACTGTAATGAAAATATACTTCATCATTTTATTTTTATCAAAATCAATATACAGCATTGGTTGATGTATTTTCTGCAATGTACGGAAACAGTGCAGTAGATAATTCACTACATATTAAAATTTACAATTTTGATATGTTGGTTTTTCAAGTTTATCTGTAATATTCATGAGAAAAGGAGTGTATACCACAAAACAAACACAGACTGCAGTATACTGATCACTGTAAAACAATCACAGAGGTTCAAGCTGTGATATCAATATCTGATATTTATTACTATCAACTTATGGTGATAAATTGATCATCCAATATTTTGTCTGTGTTTTATCAGATGAATGGATTGGGCAAAGCACACCTCCTAATCAAATATAACTTGGGAAGTAAGCATCTCATAATTAAATTTTTCTCTTAAACATCCAAGTTTTATGTGGTAAAATCATTGTTCCAATCATCATGCCAAAAATACTAAAAATGAAACAAAAAAATCTTAAAGTTTGTGGACAGCCTTTAATTTCAGAGAGAAAAATGTCATTCGATGAAATGAAAGTTATATCAAGTTTGTGGACAGCCTTTAATTTCAGAGAGAAAAATGTCATTCGATGAAATGAAAGTTATATCAAGTTTGTGGACAGCCTTTAATTTCAGAGAGAAAAATGTCATTCGATGAAATGAAAGTTATATCAAGTTTGTGGACAGCCTTTAATTTCAGAGAGAAAAATGTCATTCGATGAAATGAAAGTTGTATCAAGTTTGTGGACAGCCTTTAATTTCAGAGAGAAAAATGTCATTCGATGAAATGAAAGTTATATCTATCTTTCTTTCATATACTTTATCTTTTTTTAATGTTAAACAAAAAAATCAAATTGTTAAATGTAATATCTCAGATCTAAATAGGGAGGTATCATACATAATTTGCATTAATATCAAGCTAAAATTTATAAAAATTACATTATGACGTAAGTAAGTAATCTTGCATCATACAAACAAATTAAAAATCTATTATCCTTCAAACACGGCTTTTAATTTCATCGTGGAAGCACTAATTATGCAGGGTGGATATTCTGAAATAATACCAGATTTTGAATGTGTGAAGCAGCATGCAGAGGTAAAGTGTTGTGTTAGCATCAGGAAAACACCAAGAGAGACGCATAAGTTCATGAAAGAATCAAACACTCATTCAAAAGTAAGTCACTCCTTGGTATTCAAGTGGCACAAGCGACTTTCTGATGGAGGTTTGAGTTTGGAAGATGATAAGAGAGAGGTCAGGCCATCCATACGGGCATTGGAGGATGTTCAAAAGGAGGTGCACGACATCATCAATGCTTACCGATGTCTAACAGTACATGAAGTAGCAGAAAAATGTGGAATATCTATATATTATTACTACAGTAACTTGATCCAAGGAGTCGGATCACGTTGAGTTGACAGACGCGGATCATCAGATCACACGAGATTTGATTTGATGATCCGCACCTGTCAACGAGACGTGATCCAACTCTTCGGATCAAGTTACTGTAGTAATGATAAATTCATCATATACCCCCTTACGCATTTTAAATCCACATTTATAAGATAATAAATGTAATCCAAATTATCAAAAACACAGATATACCATGAAATTATGTTTTGTGTACGCAGTTTTGTTTTGTGATGCGGTCAATATTTTCCACAAATAATGTTGCGTTGATGCATTGTGACGTCATCAGTTTCAGAAGATACTGATACAGAAAACCGGATCACACACTGTGAAATCCACAGTATCAAAGAACGATACATTGACGGGTATATAACAAAACACTATATCGCATGAAATCTTGAATAAATAATCTGCACATGAACAAGGTCTGCGCTCAATGGGTACTAAGAATTCTCACAACTGAAAATATGAAGGATAACTTGGTTCCGTTATCATGACCCAGAAACAAAGCAGCAGTCAAGCCAGTGGAAAAATATTGACTCCCCACCACCATAAAAAAGCGAAAGTGACAAGGCATGTTTATTCTCTTCATGGACAGAAAAGGAATGATACTAGAGATTGTTTTAAGAAAAACAAATGTCTACCCAGTTCCCCAAATTGGAAGTGCTCCAAATGAAACCTCCTTGCCTTAACAGGAACAGACAAAGTATGAGACAGAGGACGGTGACCTTTCTACACTAAGGTGTGGCTGAGTTATATGAAAATACCTGTTTCAATTTTGGAGTCAAATATGTAGGTGTTATTTGCAAACACCCGTCCCTCTCTGTATTGTTCTACACACATGTCCAGGTGCTCTGTAGTGTTCGCAAATCGCAGTGATCCGAGAGTCAACTTTTCTGTCTGGTTAAACTATAAAATACAATAGAATATAATCCTCTGCCTGCTTTAACTTAGCAGGGCTACCCAATATCTATTGCTAATCTTTACAGCAACAACACAACAAAAACCACCAACTAAACTGCAATTAATTATGTATCTTGCCTAGTGAAGTCTTCATTCAAATTTTTGTTGTTGAAAAATGGGAAGGTGCACACCATACATAGTGTCTTACAGGCTCCTACATATAACCAAAATACACCATATTCTAATGCAATACACTTCAATCAATCAAGATTTGTCAATCTGTCATTATTATTATTTACAATTAATCAATCAAAGCATTTAATTTACCAAGCTGAGACACTTAACATTCTACACTGTGAATTTAAAACTTTTCCAAATGACATTGCTTTAGGATTAAACACACCTTCACAGTGGTCAAAATCCCCTTTACAGTTAAGGAAGAGCTTTCAATATACCTTTATTCCAAAGGTAAGGCTCACAAAATTTTATATCTCTAATCCATAACCTTGACCTTTTTCAATTGACCTTGGTTTTCTTGACTTTAAGGAATTTATAGTCACACATCAATTCTTTCCATTGGGGTGTGCTCACTATATAGGGATAGTCTAGTAAATCTGTCTACTAGTAAAGTAAATCTGTCTAACTATAGTAGTGAAGTAAATCTGTCTAACTAACAGTCAAGTAAATCTGTCTAACTAATAGTCAAATAAATCTGTCTAACTAATAGTCAAGTAAATCTGTCTAACTATTTGTCAAGTAAATCTGTCTAACTATTAGTCAAGTAAATCTGCCAAACTAATAGTCAAGTAAATCTGCTAACTAATAGTCAAGTAAATCTGCTAACTAATAGTCAAGTAAATCTGTCTAAGTTAACTATATTAGTCAAGTAAATATGTCTAACTAATAGTCAAGTAAATCTGTTAAACTAATAGTCAAGTAAATCTGCTAACTAATAGTCAAGTAAATCTGTCTAATTAATAGTCAAGTAAATCTGTCTAACTAATAGTCAAGCAAATCTGTCTAACTCCTTAATGAACAGGTCTGTACTATACACAGGGATAGTCAAGTAAATCTGTCTTAACTAATAGTCAAGTAAATCTGTCTAACTAACAGTCAAGTTAAAGGGACTGGTTCATGATTTTTGATAAAAATGACAGCCAAAATTTTGACCTTCTGAATGCAAGAATAAAAGCAATATTTTAGCCTTGAATCTGTGTTATGTAAATAAAGACTTGAGTCTTTTATGTATACAAACAAACAAGTGAAATATTGAATTTGTAATATAAAGCATTTTAATTTTGCATAGTCACAAATTTTAACTTTTAGATGACACATTTTACCCCAAAAATGCTTGAAATGTGAAAGATATAATAAACTTAGATCGATATCCTTTTCTCTTGAAAATTTCGTAAACAATAACATACCGCAATCTTTGTTTACAAAACAAATAATAAACTCTCTAAAATGAGCTTCTGTGATAATGTATAAACCTTATTTTTTTGTGAAATCTTTTAAACACATTAGACAGTAGATTTTGATCATTAAAAGTGAAAAAGAAAATTTTGGGGAAAATCGTGAATCAGTCCCTTTAATCTGTCTAACTAACAGTCAAGTAAATCTGTTTAACTAATAGTCAAGTAAACCTATCTAACTAATAGTCAAGTAAATCTGTCTAACTAATAGTCAAGTAAATCTGTCTAACTCCTTAATGAACTGGCCTAACTATACATGGGATATCATGGTATTTGATAAAATCCACTGATGTTGATAATGATAGTATTACTTGTTTAACGGCGAAATTGATGTGGTCTATGATTTCATCTGATGTGTATATTGCATACAGCCCTGTGGCCGGAGGGTAAGGCATGGTTTCAAAGCTGGGGTCCCATTTCTGCAGGTAGATGTGCTTCATAGCAATATTGTTCTTCTCCACATATTCAACAAACAGAGCTCTTTCATATCCAAACATCACCAGCTATAAATAGACACACATCTATGTAAATACATAGTCATTCTCAAATTAGTCATGTAAAATGTTAAAATTTGCTTAAATTTTCTAGGCAAATCAAAACATTTCTATGAAAGGTAATAAATCTTGAAAATATTTCGCACATAATGCGAGTGACCAAAAAAAAAGAGAAATTCAAACATGTGTTTTTATTTGAATCTCTCACTTCGCGTTGTTATAAATAGAACCACATTCTCATTGGTTCTCACTCTTTTATGGAAACAATCAGAACGAGCCCAACTTTTTGATAGTCATTGATGTCATGGGTTAGTGCAAGGTAACGAATCAATAACCCTTGACTTGTGAAGATGAGAAATACATACGAATGAAAAACACACCCTACAGTATTTAAACAAAGTTCATCCATTGTATTTTTCACAATTTATTTTGTTTATTTCTTCAATCGTAGTAAATATAAAATATATCATTTTTTTATTCAAATACATATACTTCTATTCATGGTATTATTTAACACAGTTGCAGGATTTTGAATGTAAAAACTATACTCAATTAGAGAACATTCTTTGATATTGGTAGGCCATTAACGAGATAGAAATAGTATTCACATCAAGTTATCACATCATATGTTTGAAATGGCAGTCATATGACAACTTATGTATGTATATACTCAATAACTATTGAAATTATTATATAAATCTAATTTTGAAAGTTAAAAAATTTTGATGTTGAATTTGGTAGAGTTTGTTAAGGTAACATTCATTAAAACAAAAAAGACGAAATTTTCAGACAACAGATCGAGCTTGACTGAAGATCATTGTTATGCAATAAGCTTAAAGCTGTATGACCCGATGTTCATGTATTATATTTGTACATAATTACTTTAAGGCAGATTAATTACTTTACAAAGTTAACAATTTTCCCTTAATTACATGCTTGAAAACATCTGCATGTAAAAGAAAACAGTGAGAATATTATTTAGAACGTAAATATAGTGTGGTACATATATAAATCATCCGGAAACTCTCAGGCCTTTCACCCAAAGCACGGTGTATTCGGTGAAAGACCCAAGGTGTTCCGGGTAACGCATAAATTATACAGTGTTAGACATCTATAAATAGCCCCATGCGCGTCAGGGGAATCCCAACATGATGTATTAACTCAGACGCAACTGTCTAGTTTTAAGGCTGAAAGAGCGTAAAACAATGAATTACTAAGAGGTATTTGATATCTTTATTTCTATTAAACTTAACACAGCTTTACACAGATAAGAACACCGATGATCTGAAAGTTTGAACTGGTCATGTGACTGTCACTTGAAATGGCAGTGACGCGGTTGTTTGTAAACACCGATTTAGAATTAAATAATTTTGGTTAAAACAGGTGAAATAATGTATGACATGTCATACAGCCTCATAACTTCATACGTGCGATGATTTAATAAAGTTTTTACGAGATGGAAAAAAAAAATTGTAATTCGGACCATACAGCTTTAACCATTACGACTTATGTTAATTTATCATGATACTATGTAGCATTTTTATGCATGGTATATATTCATTACAGTTATTAGAATGTCATCATAATGAATTACAATGCACCGAGTTTGTAAAATAGTTCATAGATTGTGAAATAAATAGGTAATGCTTGTTAAATGTGAATTTCGCAACAACAAATTATAACAACTGATAAAATAAAATTAAAAAGGAACAATTTTTTTGATATGTTTTTATCCAGTAAAATTCATACTAAACCATATGATTCAAAGTCGTTAGAAAAGGCTGAAAATGCATCTTAAAGGGGCATGGTCACAGTTTGAGCTGAAAATTTTCAAATCTTAATTTTCCATTTTTAATCTTTAGAATGTCTAACAAAGGTATTTCTAATGGTTAGCAAAAATCTGTTGTTGAGGTACATGGGAGATACAGAGCTCGATCACAATTCTTTGTTATGAAAATAAGGCTTGTGCTTTATTTTTGTTTACATAGGTGAAATATACTATTAAAAGTTTTGTTTAAAGCAGATTTTTTCAATTTACAAATTAATTCTGAACACAGTTAAATAGTTTCCAGTGTTTGGCACATTTTGTTTTAAACATGCTATTTTCTATTAAGCAATCTATATATATGTAAAAACAAAAACATGGCACAAGCTTTGTTTAGTTGTAACAAAGAATTGTGAGTGATGTATCTCTAGATCATCATTCTTGACTCATAAAATTGTTGATAGAATGAATTATACTGGAATCCCACAATAACAGTTTTCGCAAGGCGCGTCCCATCAAGTAAACAGTCACAGTGTCAGGTACTGGTAATTAGGAGACCATAATTGCATAGGTAAACAAGGGATCATAGCCCATAATAGATCAAGGGTTGTGTTTAAACCCCAAACAGGTATGGCTTGGATATTGAGCACCTCTTAATTATTAAATTTCTCAAAATATTTTTTGAAACATAGGTAAAAACACTAAAGCATTGACTTGAAATTGTCGACCGATTCTGACAAAAATTTGTACCGACTTATAAGCGGATCAATGGCAAATTCCTATAAGATAACCTTAAAAAATACAACCGACTTATAGGCGGACCGACTTATAGGCGAGTATATACGGTACAAAACAGTTCACAGCTTATAAATTATATGTGTGTGACTTCTGCAGGAGTAATTTTTCTGCAGTGTTGGTAAAAACAAATTAAAGAAACAGTAAATTAAATGTTTGATGGATTCCAAATTTACATCAACATACTTTCAATGTTTTAATGCAACTGTACATCAGATAATCTAAAAATTATGAAAACTACAGTTTTCCATCTATGATTTTCAGAAAATCATACAACAACACACTTGTCTAAATGTAAACTTATTGAGGAAGAATAACACATTGTGATAATGGCTGACTTCCTTAATAGATAAACAAATCAGTTGAAATTTCAGTCATACATTCCACGTTCTTTTAGATTTTGTCGCTAAACTGGATAGCTCAATGGGTTAATGGCTTTAAATGTGTGGTTGCTAAATTGTAAATTGTGAGTTTGAATCTTGTGAGGTTTGAATTTGTTTTTCCAAATGACATTTTACTTTAAGGGACTGATTCACGATTTCCCCCCAAATTTTGTTTTTCACTTTAAATGATCAAAATCTACAGTCTAATATGTTTAGAAGGTTTCACAATAAAATTAAGGTTATTCATCATGACAGAATCTCATTATAGAGAGTTTATTATTTGTTTTGAAAACAAAGATTGAGGTATGTTATTGTTTTCGAAGTTTTAAAATAAATGGATATTGATTCAAGTTTATTATATATATATCCCATTTCAAGTATACTTTAGGTAAAATGTGTCATTTAAAAGTTAAAATTTGTAATTGTACAAAACGAAGATGCTTTAAATTACAAAATTAACGTTTCATTGGTTTGTTGGTTTACATAAAAAGACTCAAGTCTTTGTTTACATAACACAGAATCAAAGCTAAAATATTCCTTATATCCTTGCATTCAGATGGTCCAAATTTTGGTTGTCAACTTTAAATTAGTTATATTTTTAATTTTTAACATAAAAAATTAAACATATTTCTTTTCGAAAAACGTGAACCAGTCCCTTTAAACTGCAATGCTCACTAAACAAAATAAAGTTTTAGGTTTCAGATTAATTTTTTTTGGTCCATTATTCCTTCATAAACTTGAATATAATCTTACCTGAGCAGTTACTATAAACACTTTGAAGATTTGTAAAACAAGTTTCCAAGGACATTTCCTTTTAGCTTTGATTTTTTCATGTGGTCCCATGAAATAAAACTTAAGTTTCCGTCTCAAGCGGTCCTCCATGTACGGGGTGTAGAATGAAGACACTCTGTGGAATGGTTTCTTTGGTGGCGGGCCTTCTGTTGTCTGCCCAGCTGTATTGTCTATGTCATCCGGCAATATGTTGGAGCTCGCCATGTTGGACAACTCTGAAATGCATTACACATAATATATATTAACGATTGAGAAAACATGTGACAAGATGCAGTCTAGTGCCACAATGTATTTGTTTACAGTGAAGAACTGCCTGAGGAATTAACATAACAAAATATCGCGTGACGCTACAGGATCAGAAAAATATATATAGTGTATCAGCAAGAGAAAACCATTGCTAAAAGTGTGTACCGTTTATCCTTCTCGGTTGACGATTCAAATTAGAGGTTTGAGACCCAGCACGAGATCGATGGCCTTCACTGTGATCTGAAACCTCTGAATTATCCTCCTTGGATTTTAATTCCTTGTTGCTGTCTGCCATTCAATCATTTTCATGGCCAACGAAGTGAAAGTCAGCTGACAGTGCCATAAACTTATCGTAAATAAAAAAAATGTCGTAAATAAAAAAAATTAATGAAGAAATCAAATGCAGTTTGTGATAAATATGATGAAATTCCTTTGTTCTGAATGAGATCGTATTGTATACATATACAACATATTAGTTGAGTGCGATTAGTTATTTGTCATTTGCATCAAAATAAGATGTCGTAAATATCTAGCGTTCATAAAATGATTCGTACAATGAATTGAATCGATGCAGTATGTATTCTGCTGAAAATTATACATATTTTCTGGAGAATTGAAAAGAAAAACTAAATACACCCAATGATTCCCGATTTTCTTCCAATCTATCAATGGTAAATTTGTCTATTTAAAATCGAAATATTCTAATACCGACATAATTATTACTGACAGCGTAAAAATCTCTACTTTTGCTTTGTCAGTTTACAACTTACACTCAGAAGATAGGAAACTTGCTGAGATTCTGCAATATCAGTGATGACGGAACCTGATGAATTGAGTAAGTAGGTTTTAAACATAAAGACTGATGAAAACATCAATTAAATAAGAATCAATATGTGAAAAAAATAGTAGGAATTTATGCCAATCCATTGATTTGACAAACCTGTACGAAAATGCAATGTCATACAAGTTCATGAAAATCCCTGTATAAATCATTTAAAACTTTTTTTTATCAAATTATTTTCACGGGCTAATTTTATGTCCAATTATTCGATTTATCGTGTGATCAGGGACATGTATAATATCATGTCATGTGTCTCTACAAAGATAATTATGATCTTAAAATAAATGTAATTTTCGGAGTTGAAAACAACAAAGACTACATATATAGAATTGGTATTAAAAAATTAATATTGTAAAGATGACCAACCACATTGTGTTTTTCATCTGTTCATACATATGCTGTTAAACATATTCTTCTTCCATTATGGAGGAGGACTTGTTTTAAACTTTAAAAACAGGTAGCTCCCCACTAACTTTGATTCAGAACAAGTCTATGCTAAAATATCTAGCTTTTCTTCCTGTATTTTTTAGACCTTTGATTTGATCATAAGCTTTTCTACTATGCTAAATATTCTCAAGGGTAAAGCAAACTAAAATTACTTTTTCAGACATAATTTACAAACATTAGCTTTATTCAAATAGATACATAATACGGGATATCAAAACTATATTTTGGAACTCTTTACAAAATAGAAGTTACAAAATTTATGTTCACTTGGGTAACTCTTATTTATACAAATCATAATGACTAAAGAAGATTCATTTCTAATGCAAAAATATCTGCTAGATTTAAAGATTACTTTTCAGAATGTTGCAAGTGAATGTCCTAGTACTTACCAAAAACATGAGTTATTAAATTACATTCTTATGTTTGGCAGCGTAAGGCCACACAAAATAAAATTCACAGTACCGTATATTTCCTCTACCATATATGGATATTTACTCAGTTTGTTAGATTTTCTTGAGTCATTATAACAACCAACTCCTGTGCAATGATATCGTAAATAATATTTTATGCATCAATTTCCAGGCACTTAGAATTGTGCGGAGACTTGCCCCTCCCCTCCCACTTTTAGTTTTTGATGTGAGATGTACTTCGGCTTATCCTGTTATTTTCACATAGAAAGAAGTTGTTATTTTTTTTTTTTTTTTTTTTACATGTAAAGATTTATTTATTAGCTAGACACTTTTTATAATAGCAGTGAATGGTAGTGGAAATGCAAGGTTGAACAGATGAATTGAACTCATTTACGGAATGTACTGAACAATAACACCCCCACCCCAACACCACCCCCATGATTTTAGGATTTGGGCAGAACTACTTTTCTTGCTTAGTAGGCATTTTCAGACAGATATGAAGGCAAACTTAATTCTTTGTTTGTCCCCACTCTTCCAATTTCAAAAACGAAGTTAAGTGTCAAAACTCACTATATATTGTATATCTCATACATGTAGTTATGTGTTTACTGAGAAGTTGCCCAAGTTAACGCACAAAACGAGATCTCGTTGGACATACTAAATATTAAAACTGCAATGGAATCAGAGATGAAATAATGGTTCTGATATCCCGTATTATATAAAGGTTTAGTAGACTAACAGAGGAACCGTTAGGGAAGCTTTGAACTCTCCTATCAAAATTACATCTGCTTGTTCATGATATCAATTGATGATGTCAAACATCAGAGGATGTGGACTATTAAAAGTAGGCAGTTAGCCAACATCTGCCTTCTTTAAGTTTTGATCTTTTAGACTTTAATTTGTGCTCAGATAAGAAATATAAAATTATTATGATAAGTAATTGAGGAAATATATATTTTATTTAGAGTTGGTAATTATGCATGCATTATTTTGGGAAACAACACATCTTGCAACTTTATTTTCTGCTGAGGGTAATAAGAGTTTAGAATACAGGTACATAATTTCATAAACACGATTTTCTCAATTGATGTGCTAAAGGTAATAGGTGTTTTAGAATACAGACACATGATAAGCTATTTTCAAAATAAGATCTTTTCTGTTTAGGAGGTGTATTTAGTGGTACTTAAAATACAAAAGTGGGACAGTGGAAAGAGAGGAAGATGATAAAATGTATTAAAAGCTGCTTCTACAGTGAAAAGATTAAAACAATGTCATATTTGCAAGTAATATCCCAGATATGGTACATGCAAGCAACAAATTAACGTGATATAATAAAAATTTGATGTATTTATTTTAGTTACTCTCTGAACATTTATCACTTGCTAAATTTGTGTATCAATCAAATTCAGGTAATGAAACTGTATAAGAAACTTATTGAGCACATTGACTCATGCAGTGATGGGTAGGGCTGCAATGGGTACCCGAAATAACCGAAAACCGCAGGTCATGTTGTTTGGGTCGGGTTCGGTTCCATTTTTCCGTATTTCAGTTCGGGTTTGGTTTTTAAAATAGAATCATTATGTCATCAAAATCCTCAAAGGTGGCTGTATTTTGATCATTTGTTAAATGATAGCATTGTGGACAAAACTGTAAATAATGACAGTTTATGTAACTGGATATGTCAGACGCATTGAATATACTCCACAGGAGCAACATCGTCAATGACAAAACATTGAAAACATGGATGGAAACGAGTTGAAGTGACAATGCTGTTTCTAGTACCATGGATATCGAGTCTAAACCTCAGTCCACGTCTCCGAGTAATTATTGTGACAAAATACAATAAAGGTTTTTGATTTTAACTGTATATTAGATTTTTTAAATAGTTATATAGACCCGAACCGAAATACCCCGAACCCAAAGTAAAAATTTAGAACTGACCCGACCCGAAATTTTTTGGAACCGTGACAGCCCTAGTGATGGGTATTTGTCCCACTCCTGCATGTAAACAAATTGTTTCACACCTTACTGTGTACAAGAATTCTCTAAAGGGAAATAACTTAGACACATCTCGAAAATTGCATATTTCTTAAACATGTCAGATGTTCAATTATTTTGCAATTAAACTCTAGAATTTTTCTGTTTTGTCAATGTTATTTGCTTTGTTAGTGTCCCTTTACATTTACTTTAAAGCTCCTGAACTGGTTGGCTATGGTTTTCCTATTCCTTCAAAAGCAACTTTATATTTTGTTTCAGATTTTATGTAAAACATTTACCTGTGAATTTTATAGGTCTTGTGGAGAGAGTGTTTCTGAGGATAGGGTCAGCAGAATCAGATGAACAACTGGAAGGCTGTCTGGAAAAATTTCTCCCTCCTGTTTTACTCAAACTGAACAGCAAACAGGAAGCTGTTAGGAAAAAGGTATAGGATGTTAATGTCATGCAGTCTTTTTTACTATGAACTGCTCATGGTGACTAAATGGTTAGAAGGTTTGCTTTCTGAGTAGGAGGTTTTCATTCCAAACTCTTTTCTCATTTATTTTTTTTACACAATCATTTTTCTTTTATAATCAGACTCCATAACCATAAAATGAAACTGAATTCAGTCAAAATTTCTTGAAATACTAGTATCTATAAGTCAATGAAATTATTGCTAATATTCACAAAATGTCTGTAAAGTTTAACAGTGTACTAAAAGTCTTTTTACAAGTCACTGAAGAATATAGAAAATCTAATTTTTGACTTTTGTGAATTCTCTTTTGATGGTCTTGGAGCCTGACAACCTGTCTAATTTGACCACCTTTCTAATCTGACACACTGTCTAATCTGATCACCTGTCTAATCTGACTACCTGTCTAATCCAACCACCTGTCTAATCTGATATCCTGTCTATTCTGACTACCTGTCTAATCTGACTACCTGCCTAATCTGACCACCTGTCTAATCTGATATCCTGTCTATTCTGACTACCTGTCTAATCTGACTACCTGCCTAATCTGACCACCTGTTTAATCTGATATCCTGTCTAATCTGACACATTGTCTAATCCAACCACCTGTCTAATCTGACATCCTGTCTAATCTGACTACCTGTCTAATCTAATAACTTGTCTAGTGTGACCACCTGTCTAATATGACATCCTGTTTAATCCGACATCTTGTATAATCTGACCACCTGTCTAATCTGACACCCTGTCTAATCTGGCCACCTGCCTAATCTGATCACCTGTCTAGTCAGACCACCTGTCTAATCTGACACCCTGTCTAATTCGACCATCTGTCTAATCCGACCACCTGTCTATTCTGACATCCTGTTTAATCTGACCACCTGTCCAGTCTGACACCCTGTCTATTCTGACCACCTGTCTAGTCTGACATCCTGTCTAATCTGACTACCTGTCTAATCTGACATCCTGTCTAATCTGACCACCTGTCTAATCTGACACACTGTCTAATCCAACCACCTGTCTATTCTGACAATCTGTCTAATCTGACCACTGTCTAATCTGACCACCTGTGTAGTCTTGACAATCTGTCTAATCCAACAGAAAAATTGTTTCTTATTGTATGTCAAATTAGACAGGTATCACAAAATCAGAATATGGGTATACTGACATTCATTGGCATTGTGAATGACCTAGAGACATTGTAAAAGAACACCTAGAGACCAAGTAGATAAACGCCAAACAACTTAAAACTGAAAATAGGTCATCCAGTAACTGGTTTATTACATGAACATCAGAGTGAGAAAACTTTACCATCACCAAGAATGATAATTTTAGTGAACAACTGTCTATAAATGGGTCAGATATACACAGATTCATTTTTGGCAGTTTTGGAGATTATTGCAAGCCAAGCAAAACAAGAGATATTTTCGAACATTTCTGACATATATAGCAATATTATCCATAATCAAACAATATTACAAACATGTTTAAAAATGATTAGAAAACTTGATATTGTGGAGGTGAATTTACAGACAATAACTGATATAAACCATGTTTCAGGTGATGGAGCTGTTAGTTCATGTCAATGTTTCAGGTGATGGAGCTGTTAGTTCATGTCAATAATGTTTCAGGTGATGGAGCTGTTAGTTCATGTCAATGTTTCAGGTGATGGAGCTGTTAGTTCATGTCAATGTTTCAGGTGATGGAGCTGTTAGTTCATGTCAATGTTTCAGGTGATGGAGCTGTTAGTTCATGTCAATGTTTCAGGTGATGGAGCTGTTAGTTCATGTCAATAATGTTTCAGGTGATGGAGCTGTTAGTTCATGTCAATAATGTTTCAGGTGATGGAGCTGTTAGTTCATGTCAATAAGAGGCTGAAGAGTCGACCCAAGGTTCTGCTTCCAGTGGAACAGCTGATCCAACAGTATAGAGACCCCGAGGCTACTTCCATCATCACGGTAAGGCCCCGCCCCCCTCTCTGCTGTAAACATATCACATTCACACAACATCAGACATATTATTGTATACAGAGACCCCAAGATCACCTCCATCATTATGGCAAGGCCATCCTCTACTGTAAATGTCTACAGTATCAGATATTAGATTAGGCCATCCTCTACTGTAAATGTCTATAGTATCAGATATTAGATTAGGCCATCCTCTACTGTAAATGTCTATAGTATCAGATATTAGATTAGGCCATCCTCTACTGTAAATGTCTATAGTATCAGATATTAGATTAGGGTTAGAGGTTTGGATTTAACTGAATGGGATGCTTGTGCTCGTTGAATGGAATACCATAAATTTCTAGTTAGAATGTCTTCCCTACCATGGCATTCACATTAAATGCAATTGGATTAAAATCAGATCTTTGATCCGCTCCGTTATTGTTATGTTGGTATACATGTGTAGCTCTGTTATTGTTGTCGGTACACATGTGTAGCTCTGTTATTGTTATGTTGGTATACATGTGTAGCTCTGTTATTGTTATGTTGGTATACATGTGTAGCTCTGTTATTGTTATGTTGGTATACATGTGTAGCTCTGTTATTGTTATGTTGGTACACATGTGTAGCTCTGTTATTGTTATGTTGGTATACATGTGTAGCTCTGTTATTGTTATGTTGGTACACATGTGTAGCTCTGTTATTGTTATGTTGGTACACATGTGTAGCTCTGTTATTGTTATGTTGGTACACATGTGTAGCTCTGTTATTGTTATGTCGGTACACATGTGTAGCTCTGTTATTGTTATGTTGGTATACATGTGTAGCTCTGTTATTGTTATGTTGGTATACATGTGTAGCTCTGTTATTGTTATGTTGGTATACATGTGTAGCTCTGTTATTGTTATGTTGGTACACATGTGTAGCTCTGTTATTGTTATGTTGGTATACATGTGTAGCTCTGTTATTGTTATGTTGGTACACATGTGTAGCTCTGTTATTGTTATGTTGGTACACATGTGTAGCTCTGTTATTGTTATGTTGGTACACATGTGTAGCTCTGTTATTGTTATGTTGGTACACATGTGTAGCTCTGTTATTGTTATGTTGGTATACATGTGTAGCTCTGTTATTGTTATGTTGGTACACATGTGTAGCTCCGTTATTGTTATGTTGGTATACATGTGTAGCTCTGTTATTGTTATGTCGGTACACATGTGTAGCTCCGTTATTGTTATGTTGGTATACATGTGTAGCTCCGTTATTGTTATGTCGGTACACATGTGTAGCGACATAACAACAACGGAGCGGATCAAAGATCTTATTAATTTTTAATCAGATTGCATCAAATGCTGAATGAAGAACTTCTTGTTTGGTAGGTTCTAGAATGTGGTGCCTTGGTTTATTACACCACTTGTGCCTGTTCTTTTTTATTTGCAGAATTTTTCTATAATCTACATAAGGATGGGTTATCCCAGACTGGCTCCTGATAAACAGGCAGAGTTAGTTCCCTTACTATTGAAATGTGTCAAAGGCAAACCCAAGTCACAACAGGACAGGTAAAGCTGTTATGCACATTTATTTTCCTGGAAATTGGGGAATTTCATGAGGCTCTTTTCTCGTGAGAGATTGCTATTGTCAATTCTTACAAGGTGATGAACATTTTTATTTGCGATTGATGTATTCATTGTAAATAATGAAAAATATTATGAGAACTTGATGTGCACAGATTCATTATGTGTGAAATTATGCAAAATAAAAATCTTGTGAATAGAACATAGTAATAAAGCAGTAAAACACACCAAAAAAAGTTAAATGTTGTTTGCGATAGAGTGTCAAATTCTTTATTGATCTAGGTTTCTGGAAATGTCGCTGAGTTCTAACTAGAGATAAAACTGGAGACTTTAACATACATATACCCCCGGTATGATGGTTTGTTCTGAACACATGTAATTTTGATATAAATGTTTGTGTTTTAGCATATTTCTGTTGATGACCCCAGCATTAAGCTACGTTACCATGCCAACTGATCTAGAGAAGAGGAAGAGCATGTTTGACCTTGATGAGAATACTCGTGTGGATATTCTGAGCTATTTCATGGATGTCCTGCTGCTTCCTTACAAGTCAGTAAAGCGTGACAATTTTAGCTTCCTTAAATACAAGTCAGTAAAGCATGACAATCTTAGCTTCCTTAATTACAAGTCAGTAAACCATGACAATCTTAGCTTCCTTAATTACAAGTCAGTAAACCATGACAATCTTAGCTTCCTTAATTACAAGTCAGTAAACCATGACAATCTTAGCTTCCTTAATTACAAGTCAGTAAAGCATGACAATCTTAGCTTCCTTAATTACAAGTCAGTAAAGCATGACAATCTTCTTATTACTAAAAGTTTTAGTATTCTGTGAAATTCATGTATAGTGATCACAGTAGTAATAAGAATTTGGTGGGAGTATCTGGATAATTTTCAGATTAAAATTTTACAAAAATAGATAATGTTATAGTCAGTCAAAAATAATGGTGATTTGTTTGTTCCCTGCTTTCCAGTGTTCAGGGATTCTTAAATCAAGCTTCACGACCTGCTAGTGCCCCAGCGGGTGATCCTCCGAAACCGAACGTCCCTCCAGCAATGAATGACTATTCCCTGCGGCGAGTGACGGGGGACAGTCTCATGTCAGCGGAGGCCCTAGAGAAAACCAAACTGGGGATCCTCAAATTCCTGGGAGTGGAGTTGTTTCCAGAAAATGCTGTCATATGTCACTACGTTGTCGCTTCCTCTGATACACGTCACAGGTACTTCAGATTATTCCAAGGAACAGAGTGGCATTTAATTTGTAATAAAATCCATCAGAGTTCAAGCATCTCATTTAATTACCGTATATACTCTCCTATAAGTCGGTTTGCCTATAAGTCGGTTGTATAGTTTTTAGGTTATTTTGGAGGGAATTGCCATTGACCCATTTATAAGTCAGTCTAACTTTTTTCAAAATCGGTTGATAATTTCAAATCCATGCTCTAATGTTTTTACTTGTGTTTCAAACAATATTTTGAGAAATGTGCCGATATTTGCTATTTTTTTCTCGACTAATTAATTTCATATCAATACTCTTATGTGTTCCAATAATACTGTGGAATCATTAGAATTCGTGGTGGCTCAATTTTCGAGGAATTCGTAGGTACCTCTCACCCATGAATTTACATTCTCAACGAAGCAAACATTCCAGAGTTATCTTTCTTACAAATATATAAATCCACGAAATTACGTCCCCACGCACCCGTAAAAATTCAGCAATCCACGAAAATTGGCCCCCATGAATTCAAATGATTCTACAGTATTTTGGGATATGACATCGATATTTCATTTTTTATTCTCAACAAATTAAACAGTTACTATTTTGTTTATTTTTATTTTGTCCATGTTTTTGTGGTTTAAAAAATACTAGGCTGTACATTACGCCATCCAAAAAAATACTAATCTTCTTAGGACACTCCTATAAGTCGGACATAGAGTTTTAGACCAAATTTAAATCCAAAAAATCCGACTTATAGGTGATTATATACGATACTGTGTACTGGGAAATGTTTGCACCATGATATTTTTGCCTGTTGCATTTTGTCGAGTTTAACAGTTTAAAAGATTCTTCCTGTGGTTTTTTTTCTGCTTCAGAAATATATGCACATTTGACTTTAGTCCTGATTTTAATTTGCCAAATGAAACAAAATAATGGGGAGGGATGGTGCAAAAACAGCCGTTTTAAGGATTGTAAGAATAATCCCTCTCTCCACTTTTTGACAGAAATAGTTAAAAATTCATAAAGAAAATTTGTCCAATAGTGTTCCTTTGGAATAAAGTTTGAATTTGAATAATTTGTGCATATCAGATACTCTTTTTGTCTGCCTAATTGAATGACTATTCTTTAATTAATATTGAATGCTCACTTTTCAAAAAATCTATTTTGTAAAATAATCATCACTCTGTTTCAGTGTTGCCACAGCTGCAGATTTTGAGTTGAAGAAAATTCAGGGGTAAGATTTGTATTTTGTAGAAAAGTGTTAAGTCTGAATAACAGTGTAGACTTACTGACGACTTGATTGATTTGAACAAAGAACAGTGACATGTTAATATACGGACTCAGTACTGTCTTGTAGGAGTGTGGATTGGAATGATTTAGAGATTGTCAAACAGCTGTTCAGTTTGTTCCAAGGAACTGTGGAGGCCAGAGGACAGGTGGGGGTGAAGTTGTTGATCTTAATTCATGCCTGCATTTCATCTCTAAGATACATGTATACTAAGGAATCATTAGATTTCAAGGGGGATCAATTTTCATGGATTTCGTGGTTATTCCAGTCCCACAAATATCAAAACACAACGAAATCCATAATTCATATAATATTTCAATATACAGAAACTTTATCCACGGAATTATATCTCAGTGAAACTGTAAAATATTGACAATCCACGAAAATTGGCCCCGATAAATTCAACTGATTCCACAGTAGGCACTATTGTATGGCAGCCTCTTTAAATACGAGCTTGTTGTTCATAGAGTAGAATTAGTTCTTAAAGTTCATTCAATAGATTGTGCTTAAAGTTCATTCAATAGATTGTGCTTAAAGTTCATAGAGTACTATTAGTTCTTAAAGTTCATTCAGTGCATATAGAATGAGTGCTTAAAGTTCATTCAGTAGAATATGTTTACAGTTCATAAAGTAAAATTTACATACAGCTCATACAATAAAATGTACTTAAAGTTTAACAATAGAACGTGCTTGCAATTCATTCAGTAGAATGTGCTGCCATGGCTGATCGCATGTTTGATAGAGAAAACATTCCTGTGGTTCTTCATTGTTTGTTTTACTGATCAGGTATTTTATGTTTTTTTTATGTTAGCCTCCAACAAAACCCGACATGAAGCGGGCTCCAGCCTGCACAAGGATCCGACTGAAGATCTTCCCGTTCTTCCTCAAGTCGCGGGAAGCGGCAGGCATGTTCCCTTCCTCTGTTCAGGTAAAGCCTACATAACTTTATATTTGAATTCAGGAAAGGACAAGGTAAAATGCTCAATGTCAGATGAAGGTCAAGGTCATATCAAATTTCAATCTTATTGAACCAAACAAGATTTAGTCAAGTGAAATGTCATGACCAAAACATTTCTGGGTCATGGTCACATGTCATGGTCAACCATATGCAGGGGCATTCTTACTTGTTCATTTTAAATATTTTGTTTCAGGTGATTTTTGATTGTCTGTATGGGCAGAACACAAATGCAAAGCTGAAGAATATGGCTGTACAGTTCGTCCATCATGTCTGCTTTAAGTAAGTTTTTGAGGACCAATTAGCTCATGTCCTTGGAAAATCTTATTTTTTGTAATGCTAGCAAAACAATGTTATAATGCTCTCATATTATTATCCCATCCCCCCCCCCCCCCCCCCCCCCACAAACAAAGTTTCGGGTGGGCATACTGAAATCACCTTGTTGGTTCGTTCGTCCGTCCGTAGACATCATTTGTCCGTAGTATATCTTTAACATCATTGAACAGATTTGATTAAAACTATATATGTATATTTCATATGAATAATGAAATTTTGCACCTACTATTTTGATTGAGATTTTTTTTTTACAGTCAACAAAGTTAGGGATATTTTTTTTATTTTGAGGGGGTGCTGTCATTGTCCAGATGATCTTAAACAACAATAAACAGATTTTATAAAAAAACAAACTTTGTGCATATATTATGTATATAATGAAGTTGTACACCTGTCATTTTTATCGAGATTCTTTAACATTCAAGGAAGTGGGTTTTTTTCAACTGTATGGACTTTGTCATTTTCTTTTAGATTTTTTAACAATCTGTTCTCTCACAGAAACTACTGCATAAGTTTAGAAGAGGATATAATGAAATCATATGTCTGTCTGTCTGCCCATCTGAATATGATTTTGTCAGACATTTTTCAAGAAACTAGAACATAGATATCCATGAAAATTTGTACACTCTTTAATATACCCCCTCAACAGAGTTCCTCTTCATGTCAAAAGGATGTGTTTATTCTTCAATGAGCACAGCTTCACTATTTCCCACCAATATGTCCTGTGGATGTGTTTATTCTTCAATGAGCACAGATTCACTATTTCCCACCAATATGTCCTGTGGATGTGTTTATTCTTCAATGAGCACAGATTCACTATTTCACACCAATATGTCCTGTGGAGGGTATTGGTCCTGTTAGGACAGTTCTAGTTACAACAGAGAATTTGAGGTTAATTTTGACATGAATCCAATATCTCGTATTCAGGTGACTACAACATTGTATGGTAAAAGTGATGTTTGTAAGATTTATAGAGGTCTGTCACGTGTGATGTGTGTAAGATTTATACAGAGGTCTGTCATGTGTGATGTTTGTAAGATTTATATAGAGGTCTGTCACGTGTGATGTGTGTAAGATTTATACAGATCTGTCACGTGTGATGTTTGTAAGATTTATAGAGGTCTGTCACGTGTGATGTGTAAGATTTATACAGAGGTCTGTCACGTGTGATGTTTGTAAGATTTATACAGATCTGTCACATGTGATGTGTGTAAGATTTATACAGAGATCTGTCACGTGTGATGTTTGTAAGATTTATAGAGGTCTGTCACGTGTGATGTGTA
Organism: Ostrea edulis; assembly: GCF_947568905.1. NCBI lineage: Eukaryota > Metazoa > Mollusca > Bivalvia > Ostreida > Ostreidae > Ostrea > Ostrea edulis. The sequence continues at coordinate 84,746,366 of NC_079167.1, forward strand.
AGATTTATACAGAGGTCTGTCATGTGTGATGTGTGTAAGATTTATACAGATCTGTCACGTGTGATGTTTGTAAGATTTATACAGATCTGTCACATGTGATGTGTGTAAGATTTATAGAGGTCTGTCACGTGTGATGTTTGTAAGATTTATACAGATCTGTCACATGTGATGTGTGTAAGATTTATAGAGGTCTGTCACGTGTGATGTTTGTAAGATTTATACAGAGGTCTGTCACGTGTGATGTGTGTAAGATTTATACAGGTCTGTCACATGTGATGTTTGTAAGATTTATATAGAGGTCTGTCATGTGTGATGTGTGTAAGATTTATACAGAGGTCTGTCACGTGTGATGTGTGTAAGATTTATACAGATCTGTCATGTGTGATGTTTGTAAGATTTATAGAGGTCTGTCACGTGTGATGTTTTTAAGATTTATACAGAGGTCTGTCATGTGTGATGTTTGTAAGATTTATAGAGGTCTGTCACGTGTGATGTTTGTAAGATTTATACAGATCTGTCACATGTGATGTGTGTAAGATTTATACAGAGATCTGTCACGTGTGATGTGTGTAAGATTTATACAGAGGTCTGTCACGTGTGATGTGTGTAAGATTTATATAGAGGTCTGTCATGTGTGATGTGTGTAAGATTTATACAGAGGTCTGTCATGTGTGATGTGTGTAAGATTTATACAGAGGTCTGTCATGTGTGATGTTTGTAAGATTTATACAGAGGTCTGTGATGTGTGTAAGATTTATACAGAGGTCTGTCACGTGTGATGTTTGTAAGATTTATAGAGGTCTGTCACGTGTGATGTTTGTAAGATTTATACAGAGGTCTGTCATTTGTGATGTGTGTAAGATTTATACAGAGGTCTGTCATGTGTGATGTTTGTAAGATTTATAGAGGTCTGTCATGTGTGATGTGTGTAAGATTTATAGAGGTCTGTCACGTGTGATGTGTGTAAGATTTATACAGAGATCTGTCATGTGTGATGTGTGTAAGATTTATACAGGTCTGTCACATGTGATGTGTGTAAGATTTATACAGAGATCTGTCACATGTGATGTGTGTAAGATTTATATAGAGATCTGTCACATGTGATGTGTGTAAGATTTATACAGATCTGTCACATGTGATGTGTGTAAGATTTATACAGAGGTCTGTCACGTGTGATGTGTGTAAGATTTATACAGAGGTCTGTCATGTGTGATGTGTGTAAGATTTATATAGAGGTCTGTCATGTGTGATGTGTGTAAGATTTATATAGAGGTCTGTCATGTGTGATGTTTGTAAGATTTATAGAGGTCTGTCACGTGTGATGTGTGTAAGATTTATACAGAGGTCTGTCATGTGTGATGTGTGTAAGATTTATACAGAGGTCTGTCATGTGTGATGTTTGTAAGATTTATATAGAGGTCTGTCATGTGTGATGTGTGTAAGATTTATACAGAGATCTGTCACGTGTGATGTGTGTAAGATTTATACAGAGGTCTGTCACGTGTGATGTGTGTAAGATTTATAGAGGTCTGTCATGTGTGATGTTTGTAGATGATAATGGCCAGTTTTCTTACTTACAGCTGCTCAGATGTGAAGTTTCAGCCAATCAGCTCTGTTCTTCTATCAGGGATGATGAAATTGATCACTGAGACTAAGGACGACTCCCGACTCCGAAGTCTGGCGTATGTCGCCGTCGGTAAAATCGTAAGACGAGCTCCTCAGCTGGTGAAGAAAGATATCGGACTGGCCCAGAAACTGTTTGACGCCATCAGTCATGTGAGTAGCACATTTAAATGTTTTAAATAGTTATTGGTATAATGCTGATTGTGTCTGAAGTTTTGTTTTAAGAAAATAGATTATACTAAAAAATTTCTTTCTTAACATTGATATATACTACAACTAGATTCTAAAGATAGTAAAGACAATATCCCTAAGTTGCTCTCAAGTTGTAATATTATATTGAAGTCTTCTCATTTGAATTGACAGTTTTATACTATAGGATTAAACATTCTTTTTGAAGAATTTATCGATGTGTAAACTCTGGACATTTTACTCACAAACTGAATAAAAGTGCAAAGCACAGAGTTTACACATCGATAAATTCTTCAAAAAGAATGTTTGATTTTTATAATTCCAATTCGTTCACTTTATTAACAATTGCAAAAATTTGAATAGTTTCCCACACTACGTTATTGTTTTCAGGTGTGTATGAATACATCATGTTTTCGGATTTATTGATGAGTAAACTATTGTTCAGCTTTATTTTTGTCCAATCAAAACAGTTGTAACAAATAACATTGGAATTATAGTATAATAAATCTGATGTTACAGGAGGACTCTGAGTCTCGATTAGCTGTGCAGGAATCATTGTCGTTGATGTCATCAGCCTATAAAGAAATTGACCAATCAGCATGTAAGCTGATGGAGGCACTAATCGTGCAGAATATAGAAAAGGTGGGAAATTTTTTATGCTGTAAAATTAATATCCTTGTTAAAGTTAGTGAATGTAAAACCAGGCTGATTTTTTTTTGTCTCAGGATGAGCCACAGGCGAGGACTATGGCTGTTCAGTACGCGAAGGTCGTATTCCCGGCAGATCACGTCCCGTCTCGTTATATTCTGTTGTTGGCCTGTGGAGACATGTAAGAATTCAGTGTTCATTTTTCTTATTCCAACTTTATTCATTGTTTATTGTGGTAAAAGTAGTAAAAATGAATGACCAGAATTACTTCTATAGAGCGATATAAACTGTAACACTTGTCATAAAAAGTGAGCTGAATTATTTTAGATATTTAGTGTACATGTGTTATGATTATATTTGAGCTTGACAATTGTTTGTGATATCTAAACAGACATCTTTGGGAGTCGTACTTTAAAGATCATGTAAAGTTTAGGTGGAGACATGAGCATAACAATCATTGTTACAGAATTAAATTACTTTAAAGTGGTTCATATCAACACAACCACATTCTCAATGAAATCAAGGTCAATTCTACATTTATATATCAGATGACGGTCAATTCTATATTTATATATCAGATGACGGTCAATGCTATGTGTTAGATGACGGTCAATGCTGTGTGTTAGATGATGGTCAGTGCTATGTGTTAGATGACAGTCAATGCTATGTGATAGATGACGGTCAATTCTACATGTATATATCAGATGACGGTCAATGCTATGTGTTAGATGACGGTCAATGCTATGTGTTAGATGACGGTCATTGCTATGTGTTAAATGACGGTCATTGCTATGTGTTAGATGACGGTCAACTCTGTGTTAGATGATGGTCAAAGTCATACATCAAGGTCAAAAGGTAAATTGACAACTTATTTAATCCCCTATGATTGGACAATTAAATCTGTAGTAAAGAAGATATACAGGCTGAGGCTCGGAAGGCGCTGTACGGCGAAAAGAAACGAGACAAAGATGGAAATGAGATCGAGAATGACAACGTGGTCCTGCCGGATTTCTCACAGATCATGAACTACATCAACACACAGGTAAGTCAGCTGCTGTAAAGTCACTGAATTTAAATCCCCCTCAGAGAAGACAAACTGAAGGACATTAAAAAGAAAGGACTGGACCTCATCAACTAAAGAAGTCAAAGGCATGAAAATCTGACCCCGTGAAGATAAGAGATTTTCATGATACATGTATGTAGCCTGATATAACTGTCATAATTAATTAATTACTGGACATTAACATTTCAGAAACTGGTGTATTGCAGTATTTCAAATAGTATGCCGGGGTCCGATGATACTCAATACCGAACGATTTCGATTTGTTTTAAGATCTGTCAGCCTGATTTCAGTCGATTGTTAATGTTTTGTAAATACCTTATATATTGTTGTTAGCTCTTCTGAGCCGAAGGCTCAAAGAGCTAATGCTATGGCCATTTGTGCGGTGTGCGGTGTGCAGTGTGCGTAAACTTTTTAGAAAAAGGGCTATAACTCAAGAACCCCTTGGCCAATTTTTTTCAAATTTGTTACAGGGTATCATTGGCCCAAGGGCTTTCATACATACTAAATAGAGGGATGTGACCCTTTAACAAGGGGAGATAATCAGGAAAATACAAACAAAAGTAGTGGTTGCTAAATAATCTTCTTCTCAAGAACCACTGTGCAGATTATCACCAAACTTACACATAAGGATGAGGATATGTTGTAGATTAAAAATTGTACAAGGCATTACCCTGGGGCAAAGGGCGTGGTCTCAAGGTCACTTCAAAGTTGACCTAAATTTATATTTCCTTAAATCTTTGATATTTTAGTCATTATAAGGACTAGGATCATCAAATTTTGACAGTTGATGCATTTTAGGACCTTGTGTCAAGTTGTCTCAAAAGTAGGTCACGGTGACCTACTTTTTGAATTTTGCAGGTATTTATTTTAAAATTAATTTTGATGCATATCTTGGACACTTTGAAGCCTATGATCATCAAAACTTGTCAGTTGGTGGATCATGGGACCTTGAAATGCGTCAACTGAAAAATAGGTCACCGTGACCTACTTTCTGAATTTTATGGCTTATCATTTATAGATATATTTTAAGTTGTTATTTCAAATACCGAGAGGTTTAGAATCATCAAATCTTGTAAGTTGATGCATCTTGAGGCCTTGAAACATATTTATAAAAAAGTAGGTCACAGTGACCTACTTTTTGAATTTTGCAGATATTCAAATTTCACATTTTCAATTTTAGATGCATATTTTGGGCACTGTAAAACCTAGGATCATCAAACTTTGTCAGTTGATGCGTCTTCAGTCTTCGGTTTGTGTCGACCAAAAAGTAGGTCACCGTGACCTACTTTTGGTATTTGACAGCTAAATTACTATATTTCAGACACTATTTGACCTACAATCATCAAACTTTGTCAGTTGATGCATCTTGAGTCTTCGGAGTGTATCGACCAAAAAGTAGGTCACTGTGACCTACTTTTGGCATTTGACAGTTATATTTATATATTTCAGTCACTAATTGACCTACAATCATCAAACTTTGACAGTTGATGCATCTTGAGTCTACGGAGTGTGTCGACCAAAAAGTAGGTCACCTTGACCTACTTTTGGAATTGGACGGCTATATTTATATATTTCAGATACTATTTGACCTACAGTCATCAAACTTTGTCAGTTGATGGGTCTTGCATGTTCAAAGGGTTTCGACCAAAAAGTAGGTCACCTTGACCTACTTTTGGAATTGGACGGCTATATTTATATATTTCAGATACTATTTGACCTACAGTCATCAAACTTTGTCAGTTGTTGGGTCTTGCATGTTCGAAGGGTTTCGACCAAAAAGTAGGTCACCTTGACCTACTTTTGGAATTGGACAGCTATATTTATATATTTCAGATACTATTTGACCTACAGTCATCAAACTTTGTCAGTTGTTGGGTCTTGCATGTTCGAAGGGTTTCGACCAAAAAGTAGGTCAACTTGACCTACTTTTGGAATTGGACGGCTATATTTATATATTTCAGATACTATTTGACCTACAGTCATCAAACTTTGTCAGTTGATGGGTCTTGCATGTTCGGAGTTCGCTGACCAAAAAGTAGGTCACCATGACCTACGATTGGAATTTGACAGCTATATTTCAATATTCAGATACTAATTGGCTTAAAATCATCAAACTTTGTCAGTTGATATTTCTTGGGTTCTCAAAATGTGTAAACCAAAAAGTAGGTCACATTGACCTACTTTTTTTGAATTCTTAGGATTTAACTAAAGATTTAGAATACTAAGAGGCTAAGAATAGAAATGGTGGGGTTGTACAATTTATCAGAAGAACGATTCTAGGCCCTTGGGCCTCTTGTTTTCATTCATATAAATAAACTGTCAATGTAATTACTCATTTACAAGTGATTGATTGTGAGGCCATAAAGTATACTTTTGAAAACGAGGTTACTATGATACCAGGTATTTATAGAAATACAGCGTATGGCGGCCTAATGGTGCTAGATTTGTGGAAAAAAAAGGTTGTTATCGTGAAATGTAATCCGGGGTATAATTAACGGAAAAATAAATAAAATTCAGCAATTCTAATACAATATAATGAATTCATATTGATGTAGAAGCACAAAAAATACGAACTTTATTTCCTCTGTTATATACATACAGAATATGTCTGTGTTTCCTCTGTTGTATAGTGATGTGTCTGTGTTTCCTCTGTTGTATAGTGATGTGTCTGTATTTCCTCTGTTGTATAGTGATGTGTCTGTCTTTCCTCTGTTGTATAGTGATGTGTCTGTATTTCCTCTGTTGTATAATGATGTGTCTGTGTTTCCTCTGTTGTATAGTGATGTGTCTGTATTTCCTCTGTTGTATAGTGATGTGTCTGTATTTCCTCTGTTGTATAGTAGTATGTCTGTATTTCCTCTGTTGTATAATGATGTGTCTGTATTTCCTCTGTTGTATAATGATGTGTCTGTGTTTCCTCTGTTGTATAGTGATGTGTCTGTATTTCCTCTGTTGTATGGTGATGTGTCTGTATTTCCTCTGTTGTATAGTGATGTGTCTGTATTTCCTCTGTTGTATAGTAGTATGTCTGTATTTCCTCTGTTGTATAGTAGTATGTCTGTATTTCCTCTGTTGTATAGTGATGTGCCTGTATTTCCTCTGTTGTATAGTGATGTGCCTGTATTTCCTCTGTTGTATAGTGATGAGTCTGTATTTCCTCTGTTGTATAGTGATGTGTCTGTGTTTCCTCTGTTGTATAGTGATGTGTCTGTATTTCCTCTGTTGTATAGTAGTATGTCTGTATTTCCTCTGTTGTATAGTGATGTGTCTGTATTTCCTCTGTTGTATAGTGATGTGTCTGTATTTCCTTTGTTGTATAGTGATGTGTCTGTATTTCCTCTGTTGTATAGTGATGTGCCTGTATTTCCTCTGTTGTATTGTAGTGTGTCTGTATTTCCTCTGTTGTATAGTGATATGTCCACATTTCCTCTGTTGTATAGTAGTGTGCCTATATTTCCATTGTGTACTTGTAGGCTCAGCAGAGATCTGCATCTCAAAGACTTCACACGGTGGGAAGCCAGAAGCTGCCATTCAACCCGGCAGCTTACGAACAGGTCAGTCCTTACACAAAACAAATTTACACTGCAGGTTACGAACAGGTCAGTCCATTAACAGTACAAATTAACACAGCAGCTTATGAACAGGTCAGTCCATTAACAGTACAAATTAACATAGCAGCTTATGAACAGATCAGTCCATTAACAGTACAAATCAACACCGCAGCTTATGAACAGGTCAGTCCATTAACAGTACAAATTAACACAGCAGGTTTTGAACAGGTTAGTCCATTAACAGTACAAATTAACAACGCAGCTTATGAACAGGTCGGTCCATTAACAGTACAAATTAACAGAGCAGCTTATGAACAGGTCGGTCCATTAACAGTACAAATAAACACAGCAGGTTATGAACAGGTCGGTCCATTAACAGTACAAATTAACACAGCAGCTTATGAACAGGTCAGTCCATTAACAGTACAAATTAACAGAGCAGCTTATGAACAGGTCAGTCCATTACTCGATACAAACACATTAAAACATAGTGATAATCCAGAGTTACTGCTTCTAATGAGGGGATTTATAGAAACATTACACACTTTTCTGACACAGTATTTTAAAATACTATATTTTTAGAGTTTTGTATTAGAATGAGATGGACTGTACTCGCAGATAAAAATATTTTAGATGACTTCTTTATGCATAATTTTGAAAGATACATTATTCTGATATCCAAAATGTGTATATGTTTAGTGTATAAAGTGTCTGTAATGGGGATCTTTATGAAATTAATTCAGAATCTATGGTTTCTCTAAATTGGTAAACTTTATATTAAACAAATATTTAAAACTATTGGCTGCCATTTTTTGTGTCTGTAATTTGGACAGACATGTTGTTTCTTGTGATGACTGTAGTCTTTCCTGTTTCTATTTTTAGCTCTCCTGAGCCAAAGGCTCAAGTGAGCTTTTCTGATCAAAATCTGTCCGTTGTCGTCGGTGTCGTAAACTTTTCACATTTTCGACTTCTTCTCAAGAACTGCTGGGCCAATTTCAACCAAACTCGCCACAAAGCATCCTTGGGTGAAGGGCTTTCAAGTTTGTTCAAATGAAGGGCCATGTCCTTTTCAAAGGGGAGATAATCACGAAAAGCTTCCTGACATATTGCAGATTCAAGTTTGTTCAAATCATGGTCCCCAGGGTTTGGATGAGGCCACAATAGGGGATCAACGTTTTACATATTAATATATAGGATAAATCTTTAAAAATCTTCTCAAGAACCACCGAGCCAGAAAAGCTGAAATTTACATGAAAGCTTCCTGATATAATGCAGATTCAAGTTTGTTAAAATCATGGCCCCTGGGGGTTGGATCTTCTTCTCAAGAACCACTGAGCCAGAAAAGCTGAAATTTACATGAAAGCTTCCTGACATAGTGCAGATTCAAGTTTGTTCAAATCATGGCTCCCGGGGGTTGGATGGGGCCACAGTAGGGGATCAAAGTTTTACATACTAATATATAGGATAAATCTTTAAAAATCTTCTTCTCAAGAACCACTGAGCCTGAAAAACTGATATTTACATGAAAGCTTTCTGACATATTTCAGATTTCAGTTTGTTAAAATCATGGCCCCCAGGGGTAGGATGGGGTCACAAGGGGGGATCAAAGTTTTGCATACAAATATATAGGGAAAATCTTTAAATATGAGCCAAGGTGACTCAGGTGAGTGATGTGGCCCTGGGGCCTCTTGTTAGATGATCTTGTGATGACTGTAGTCTTTCCTGTTTCTATTTTTAGATGATCTTGTGATGACTGTAGTCTTTCCTGTTTCTATTTTTAGATGATCTTGTGATGACTGTAGTCTTTCCTGTTTCTATTTTTAGATGATCTTGTGATGACTGTAATCTTTTCTGTTTCTATTTTTAGATGATCCTATACCTGCGACTATGTTTAGTCCATGGCGGGGGGATTTCTTGTGACACAGACTCCCTTTCCTCCATGCAAGACGTTTCCCCCCAGGTGGCGCTTTATGTTCGACAACTTCTCCAGATAGATGCTAGTGACAGTGCCCCAGTCATACTCTATCTCCAATTCATACAGAAACTGCTCAGTGCTGTGGGAGGTAATTCTACTTTGAATATGGGGGGGGGGGGGGGGGGGGGTGGCAATGCCGTTCTGAAATATCAACACCTTACTGCTGCGACCCGAGTTCAATCCCCCGTGATCGACAGTGGTGGTATGTGAGTAGGCATGTTGGTTGCCCGCTCGGACACATGGGTCTCCTACAGGTACTCTGGTTTCCTCCCACATAATGACCCCCTAGCGCAAACATCCATGCATCAAAAGGACCCCATTGGAAATAAGCTAATCCTTGGTATTTATGTATGTATATTTGGATGTACATGTATGTGTACCAAATAAACATGAATTGATTTTTCAAGGCTTTGAATTGAGGGGTTTGGGTTGGGACTATCATTAACACATGTTTTTCTGATCAAAGTTTGGTTCAGAGTTGTTTGTCACATGATGACCATGATGTTATAGAAACATATTTAGCAATAAATGACAACGATATTAAAATTTGTTGTGTTAGAGCATTTTCTGTAAATCAGTTGATATAGAAAAATAATCGTGTTGCCATTATAACAGACACAAATTCTGCAACCAATTCTGCAACCATTTTTTGAATATATGTGAGGCCACCTAAGCTTACTATACTTAAAAACATCTTTCCCAAAAAGAAAAAAGGCTATGAGACCCCCCCTCCCATTTACCAGTAATCTGTTTACTGTAAACTAACTTTTATTCGGAGCTACTTTATTTAGCGATTCACCTTTGGAGAAATTTAAGGACTGGTTCGTGATGAGAAATATTTTCGATGAGGTTCTCGCAAAACTTGCAAAATTTTCTCGTACGCAAGTAAAAGTTGTTTTACAGTATCTTATGTACTTCAGGTTCTGTCTCCATGTTTTGTCTGTTGGAGCTGGTGGCAGTAGCTCCAGACCTCTTAGCCACAAGATTTGTCTCCCAGCTCAACTGGATAAAGGTACAGTATTTTGTATATCATAACCCTTTTCTAACACGAATGAAGGACAAGGAATTACATGTATGTTACAGCTGGTAACTTTAATTACCAGGTATATATACTATGGCCAAGACATTAGCTAGCCACATTCTCTCCAGCAATATTTAAATGATCGATTACAAACTGTTAAATGGCTATGCTTTATCTGTTCTAGAGACATTGAATAATCAGGCCCTCTCTAGAGTTTATTGTGATAGGAGATAAGGTAGATTTGATTTCTTTCATTTTCTTGTAGAGTTACGTGTTTTCCTCACGGGAAGATCTGAAGAGCTATGCGGGTCAGATGTTGTCCATTGTCACGTGCTGCCAACCGGAGGCAGATGTTCTAGAGACACTCGCACACTTCCTGTCAAGAATGTCAGATAAAGTAATGTTCTAGAGACATTCGCACACTTCCTGTCAAGAATGTCAGATAAAGTAATGTTCTAGAGACATTCGCACACTTCCTGTCAAGAATGTCAGATAAAGTAATGTTCTAGAGACATTCGCACACTTCCTGTCAAGAATGTCAGATAAAGTAATGTTCTAGAGACACTCGCAGACTTCCTGTCAAGAATGTCAGATAAAGTAATGTTCTAGAGACATTCGCACACTTCCTGTCAAGAATGTCAGATAAAGTAATGTTCTAGAGACATTCGCACACTTCCTGTCAAGAATGTCAGATAAAGTAATGTTCTAGAGACATTCGCACACTTCCTGTCAAGAATGTCAGATAAAGTAATGTTCTAGAGACATTCGCACACTTCCTGTCAAGAATGTCAGATAAAGTAATGTTCTAGAGACACTCGCAGACTTCCTGTCAAGAATGTCAGATAAAGTAATGTTCTAGAGACATTCGCACACTTCCTGTCAAGAATGTCAGATAAAGTAATGTTCTAGAGACACTCGCACACTTCCTGTCAAGAATGTCAGATAAAGTAATGTTCTAGAGACACTCGCACACTTCCTGTCAAGAATGTCAGATAAAGTAATGTTCTAGAGACACTCGCACACTTCCTGTCAAGAATGTCAGATAAAGTAATGTGATACTCTAAAACGGTTACAACAAAAACGATCACAGTGAATTACTTTTGTAATGTACAGTTGTTTATGAAATAGAGAAGAAATGAATACTATAACAGATGGTGCTTATAATGAACTGGAACTGTCTGTGGTGTATTGTTATGGCTGTCTTTTACTGTATACAGTTTATGATATGGACAAATCTTTAAATAATCCAAAATTTTGATGCACAAAAATGTGATGTCACAACAGCTTATGTTCACAAAATCTGTCTATTCAGAAAAGCTTTCTGTTTTTTCAGAACTTTGAGGTACAACAAGGGTCAATTCTAGCCCAGGGTTACTTAATTGGTCGCTACTTACGAGGAAAGACACGAGAAATGAGCTCGGCTGTCACCACAGTTGTTGTTGACTCCATCAAACAGTTGGGTGAGTGCCAATTTGTCAGATAACTGGTCAGATCCATCAACAGTTTGGTGAGTGTCAATTTTTGTCGGATCACTGGTCAGATCCATCAACAGTTGAGTGAGTGTCAATTTGTTGGATTTCTCAGTACTTGTCTATTGAGGCATATATTATTATAAATGTACTGTGTATAGTCGTTTGATTTTATTTCAATCCTGCAGTGGGCATCATTAAAACTGCCACGGAACTGAATGTGACCTTGGTGTCCAGCGCCTGCCTGGCCCTGGGAGAAATCAGCAGGAACATGTCACTACCACTGCCACCTGGTGAAGAAAATGATAATGAAGGGGAAGTAACCAAGCTCTCAATTCTCAACTTGTTATTAAAGCTCATCAAGACATCTAGTCAAAACAACAAAGTATGTAGCCATATAACTGAAATAGTTTAGTACAGTTGTCTAGTATGGATCACATTATTCTGCCAGTTTCATAACGTGTAAAATTTCAATATTTACTGGTCAATCTAATTAAAATCAGACTTCTTAGATCCGCGCCGTATACTCTGCATAAGTAGATTTGACATAACCCGATTAGGGGTCATGTTCAGATGAACTTTATGTCAGCCAATCAGCGCGTCGGCTTTGAAATCATCAGTGTTCACAATTCAAGGAAAATAGCTGCGATTGTTTGGTTTGAAAGAAAACACACTGCAGCTAGATGCGACGTCACAATGCACTGTTTACGTCGACTGGCGTTATATTCCTCGCGTTAATTAAGAAAACCACCTTGAAAACTATTCAAATCGTACCCATCCCTATTCATACATAAATTGCAATTCACAATTAATTTAATTTGGGTGTATTTTATATCGTACGTTTTGTTGTTTGTATGAACGGAATAGATTCGGCATTATTGTGAAAGTTTAGAATTCCTTATGTGAGAACAACAATTTTATAGTGTGCAATAAACTTCGTGGGAAAGCGATTACTGCAATTTGTTTATGAATTGCCGGGAACCACCTGAATAGCCATCATTGTCTGTATGGCACAATCTGACTGGCTGATAGTTCTCATGAATATTACAAGCAAAAGGTCATGTGGACATGACCCCCAATGAGGTTATGTCAGATCCTATTATAACGATTGTAAGCGTATCCTAGGATCTGGTTTTAATTAGGTTGATTTATTGCTTAGTTTATAATGAAATAAAGTATTCAATATACATAATTTTAGTCAGTATTTTTTTTAATAGTGATGAATACGATCGTGTGTATTGCTACATTTATCATTAGGTGAAGGAACGTGCTGCCATTACCCTTGGACAGATGTGTGTCGGGGATGAACTCTTTCCATTCAGAAAGAAAGTCCTACAAAATCTGATGGATTCATTCCAGGTAGTTTAGAATAGTTATACTTCATTGTTTCTTTGACGAGCAGTCTTAGTTGGGTATTTTGATATGTGGACTGATTCATATTTTTAGAAGGAGAGAGCTCATATAGGCTAAGCCTGCTGCTCAATCCCATCAATTTATTGAATGAAAATGTTGTTTAAACTATATTTTTGGAAGTAAAAAGTGCTGATGTGTGGCTCTGTGTGTGTGTGTGGTTGTTGTTGTTGTTGAGTCTTACCTTATCTGTAATATCAGTTTATCGTGGTTGTATATAAATGCTATATTTTTTTATGTAGCCCAAACAGATTGAGCTCCACTTAACAACAGCTGAAGCCTTAGTGTTTGCTGCTATGGGAGTTAACTCCCCTGCTGCCAGGGATATGTGGACCCAGTCAGAGACGGACTATCAGGTAGAACTGATGACCGCTGTATATAGTTCAATCGACATGTAAAACCCCATGGGGATCCGGGTTAGAATAGGTCCTCAGTACCCCTTGCTTGTTGTAAAAGGCGACTAAATGGGGCGGTCCTTTGGATGAGACCGCAAAAACCGATGTCCCGTGTCACAGCAGGTGTGGCACGATAAAGATCCCTCCCTGCTCAAAGGCCATAAGCCATAAGCGACGAGCACAGGCCTAAATTTTGCAGCCCTTCACCAGCAATGGTGACATCTCCATATGAGTGAAATATTCTCGAGGGATGTTAAACAATATTCAATCAATCAATCAATCAATCGACATGTAAAATTTTCCAGCTCGGATTTGTCTTTTTTAGTAGATTTTGAATTTGTACTTCAAAAGAAATCAAATTTTTCAATAGAAACAAGATCCATAGATAGGAAAAAAGTTTTGATTCCGGCAAAATAAGGAAGTCCTACTTAAAGTTTGCTAAAATTGAATGAACAGTAGACATACAGTATGTTGTCAATTAATCTATATATCGTTTACCATATATACTCGCCCATAAGTCGGTTGTATAGTTTTTAGGTTATTTTGGAGGGAATTGCCATTGACCCATTTATCAGTCGGTCCAACATTTTTCAAGAATCGGTTGACAATTTCAAATCAATGCTCTAATGTTTTTACCTGTGTTTCAAATAATATTATAAGTAATGCACCGATATTTGAATCAAAACTCTATGTCCGACTTATAGGAAGATTAGTATTTTTCTGGATGGCGTAATGTATAGCCTAGTATTTTTTTTAAAAACAACAAAAACATGGACAAAATAAACAAAATAGTAACTGTTTAATTTCTTGAGATTAAAAAGTGAAATATCGATGTCATATCCCAAAATATTATTGGAACATGGATAAATACATAATTTAAGAGTATTGATATAAAATTGATTTGTTGGGGAAAAAATATCTAGATATTACGCCATCCAGAAAAATACTAATCTTCTTAGGACACTACCTATAGAGTTTTGGACCAAAATTTAATTCCCAAAAATCTGACTTATAGGCAAATATATACAATAGTAATGATTCATTAATTTAATATATGCATAACAAATAAGATTTCTTTACAAATGTGAGTTGTGTATTTTGAAATACTCTAAAAGAAGTCGCAGAAAATCAGATTTATGCTATATACATAGAGTAAAGTCCATTCTATGCACGAGGAAAGAAATTCATGCTATATAAAGTTAATAAAATACTGTACGTGCTATACACAGGAAATAAAATACTGTACATGCTATACACAGGAAATAAAGTACTGTATGTGCTATACACAGGAAATAAAATACTGTATGTGCTATACACAGGAAATAAAATACTGTACGTGCTATACAAAGGAAATAAAATACTGTACGTGCTATACAAAGGAAATAAAATACTGTACGTGCTATACACAGGAAATAAAGTACTGTATGTGCTATACACAAGAGATAAAGTACTGTACGTGCTATACAAAGGAAATAAAATACTGTACATGCTATACACAGGAAACAAAGTACTGTACGTGCTATACACAAGAGATAAAGTACTGTACGTGCTATACACAGGAAATAAAATACTGTACATGCTATACACAGGAAATAAAATACTGTATGTGCTATATACAGGAAATAAAATACTGTACATGCTATACACAGGAAATAAAATACTGTACGTGCTATACACAGGAAATAAGATACTGTATGTGCTATATACAGGAAATAAGATACTGTACGTGCTATATACAGGAAATAAGATACTGTACGTGCTATACACAGGAAATAAAATACTGTACGTGCTATACATAGGAAATAAAATACTGTACATGCTATACACAGGAAATAAAATACTGTTTATGCTATATACAGGAAATGAAATACAGGTGACTCCTGATGACTTGAACTTCAATCTCTCAAAGTTCTTGATTTCTTGAAGTGAAATTACGGTTTCGATTTTTCTTTCTATTTAACTAAACAAATTTACTATTGATCTCACATTCTTTTGTTTTCTCAAAGTTCTCGATCTCTTGAGGTGAAATTTGGGTCCCATAAGACTCATTTCATTGTTTTTCACTCTCAATCTCGAGAATGCACATCACTCAAGTGTATAATTATTTCTGCCTGGACCTTACCTGGATACGGTGAATGCCTATGGCTAGCTTGGCCATGTTAATCAGGTGCTTCCTTTTGGACTGTTCACTACTGAATTGGTCAGTTTTAACCCTGCACCTGTACTTTGATTTTGTTATATATATTCTGACTATAAGCAAAATTTACGATTTATTTTGACTTGACAATGAGACAGTAATTTTGAGAAAATAATTCAGGGATTGTGCTCCGCGTCGTGAGTGACGATTGTGCTCTGCGTAGTCAGTGACTGTGTGACTAGAAATTGTGACGATTGTGCTCCGCGTAGTCAGTGACTGTTTGACTGGAAATTGTGACGATTGTGCTCCGCGTCGTGAGTGACGATTGTGCTCCGCGTCGTGAGTGACGATTGTGCTCCGTGTAGTGAGTGACTGTGAAACTTCGTTATGTATAAGAATGTGTACATGTAGTTGTACAGTATGTCTATTTTAGCATTAAAAAAAAATAAATGAATATTCAATAAACTTTGAAAAATATTTTCATTTAAGCAAGATTAAGTTCCGTTTTCTTGAAATGAAGTCAATAACCTGAAATATGTAAAGAAAAATGTTGTAAATATGCCAACATGGTTACTATAAAATCTGAACCATAGTGATCTGACCTTTAATTTCTGGATTTGACTCAACCTCCAATCTCTTGAAGTTCTATGAAGATCCTTTAAACTTTGGGTTGTTAAGAGTCACCTGTATGAGCTATATGTATGTCCGTGCTGTACACAAGAAATGATTTTCTATACATGAATGTCAGGTGTACATTTTTCAGTCTAAATTGACCGTTTTCTGTAAACAGAGCAGCATTACTGCAGTGGAGGATGATGTAGAATGGTATCTGGACCACATCCTGACGAAATCTATAGTTAGTGCCAACCCACACCTTAGACAGGTGAGCACCATGTATACAATGAGTGTTAGTAAATACATTTGTCTACCTGTAGGTTTCAATATCAGGTGTTGTAAAAACCCAGAAAAGCATCATCAACTAATTAGCTGTTGCATTTCATTTGTGAATTTTGAAAATTCTTCATGTCTACCGGTATACAAGTTGATGCTGCTTCTATTCATGTTTTCATAGCAATCATAGAAATATAGTACTCGCTTTCATAATAATTACAGAAATTTACACATTTTCATAATGATTTTAGAAATTTACACATTTTCATAATAATCTTAAAAATTTACACATTTTCATAGTAGTCTTAGAAATCTACACATTTTCATAATAATCCTAGACTTGTGCACATTTTTAATACCTGTACGTTTACATAGACGACTTAACAAGTTTAAATCAAGTATGATGAGGACTGAGCTATTTCCCTTAATAATTTTTTAATGCTATAAATAGCAAGTAACAGGCTGAGTTATTTCCCCTTAATCATCCCAAATACTTCAGATATAACAGTGAAAGTACTGGTAAAGGAAAATAAGTGACTGTTCTTTGTTGTTGTTTTTTTTTGGATGTTAAAGTTCTTCATCAAAGTAATTAGATAAAGCTATTTATTGAAGTCCTGAATCAAAATCTTTAATTAAAAAAACCTTGAAGCCGAAGCCAGACATAAGAACCTATACATGTAGATGTCGGATTGAATTAAACATCTTGTCAGTAATGTTAGCCAGGGTTGTGGTATGAGATATCCCATGATTCGTCTGTTATAGGCTGCCTGTATCTGGTTGCTGACGCTGGTTAAGAAATGTGGACAGCACTCCGTCATACAAACCAGACTGAGTCGAATTCAATCAGCCTTTATGAGCATGTTGTCTGAAAATGATGGTAAGAATTTCATCAGAGAAGTATCGAATATTTGGTCAATGTGCATTGAGATATACAGCAACATGGATTTGTTACAAGTATTGCATTTATATTTGTAGATGTTACACAAGACATTGCATCTAAAGGTCTGGGAATGATCTACGAGATTTCAAGTTCACAGCAAAAGGATTCTCTTGTGGCTGAACTTGTGGAGACTCTCACCACCGGTAAAAGGTCAGCAGTGATCAAATATGTCTAAATGAATGTTATGATGAATAGTGGCTGAGCTTGTGGAGACTTTTACCACCGGTAAAAAGTCAGCAGTGATAAAATATGTCTAAATGAATGTTATGATGAATAGTGGCTGAGCTTGTGGAGACTTTTACCACCGGTAAAAAGTCAGCAGTGATAAAATATGTCTAACTGAATGTTATGATGAATACCGGTAAAAGGTCAGCAGTGATAAAATATGTCTAAATGAATGTTATGATGAATACCGGTAAAAGGTCAGCAGTGATAAAATATGTCTAAATGAATGTTATGATGAATACCGGTAAAAGGTCAGCAGTGATAAAATATGTCTAAATGAATGTTATGATGAATACCGGTAAAAGGTCAGCAGTGATCAAATATGTCTAAATGAATGTTATGATAAAGCCGACTAAAGAAGGTAAACCATACTGTCACCAAAACTCCAGTAGACAATTAACTAAAGATTCGCTAGACTACCATCAACTGACCATATGTAAATCAGACTGGCTCGAAAACTGTAGTAGACAATTGACTAAAGATTCGCTAGACTACCATCAACTGACCATATGTAAATCAGACTGGCACGAAAACTGTAGTAGACAAGGGAATATAGGTAAACCAGACATTGACATTCTCGTAGACAAGTGTCTAAAGATAAACCAGACATTGACATTCTCGTAGACAAATGTCTAAAGATAAACCAGACATTGACATTCTCGTAGACAAATGTCTAAAGATAAACCAGACATTGACATTCTAGTAGACAAATGTCTAAAGATAAACCAGACATTGACATTCTAGTAGACAAATGACTAAAGATAAACCACACATTGACATTCTCGTAGACAAATGTCTAAAGATAAACCAGAGATTGACATTCTCGTAGACAAATGTCTAAAGATAAACCAGACATTGACATTCTAGTAGACAAATGTCTAAAGATAAACCAGACATTGACATTCTCGTAGACAAATGTCTAAAGATAAACCAGACATTGACATTCTAGTAGACAAATGTCTAAAGATAAACCAGACATTGACATTCTAGTAGACAAATGACTAAAGTTAAACCAGACATTGACATTCTCGTAGACAAGTGTCTAAAGATAAACCAGACATTGACATTCTAGTAGACAAATGACTAAAGATAAACCACACATTGACATTCTAGTAGACAAATGTCTAAAGATAAACCACACATTGACATTCTAGTAGACAAATGTCTAAAGATAAACCAGACATTGACATTCTCATAGACAAATGACTAAAGATAAACCAGACATAGACATTCTAGTAGACAAATTACTTAAGATAAACCAGACATTGACATTCTAGTAGACAAATGTCTAAAGATAAACCAGACATTGACATTCTAGTAGACAAATGACTAAAGATAAACCAGACATTGACATTCTAGTAGACAAATGACTAAAGATAAACCAGACATTGACATTCTAGTAGACAAATGTCTAAAGATAAACTAGACATTGACATTCTAGTAGACAAGTGTCTAAAGATTAACCACACATTGACATTCTAGTAGACAAATGACTAAAAATTTAACCACACATTGACATTCTAGTAGACAAATGACTAAAGATAAACCACACATTGACATTCTAGTAGACAAATTACTAAAGATTAACCACACATTGACATTCTAGTAGACAAATGTCTAAAGATAAACCAGACATTGACATTCTAGTAGACAAATTACTAAAGATAAACCAGACATTGACATTCTTGTAGACAAGTGTCTAAAGATAAACCAGACATTGACATTCTTGTAGACAAATGACTAAAGATAAACCAGACATTGACATTCTAGTAGACGAGTGTCTAAAGATAAACCAGACATTGACATTCTAGTAGACAAATGACTAAAGATAAACCAGACATTGACATTCTAGTAGACAAATATCTAAAGATAAACTGGACATTGACATTCTCGTAGACAAATGTCTAAAGGATAAGTTTTGATTTCATGAAAAAAATCTCAAATCAAATCTTGGACCCAAGTCTGAGTTTTGACTGCAATTTAGTTTTATTTTGAGATTTGGGACGAAATTAAGTAAGAATTTGAATTTTTTTGGACAAATAACAGCTGGATGGAGTGGGGAGGGGCATTCACTACCTTGTGAGTATGATAGAGATTGATGGATAATGGTCTGTAGGATTAGTTATGGTTCCTGTAATGTAATGAAGAGGGGGAATGTGCAGTGTACATGTACAATCTTACTGAAATCGGATCCTTTGATCTGCTCATGTAGATCGCTACACAATTTACTTATCACATTTTTTTTAAAATAATCTTAAGAATAAAAACATCTAAGTTACATCCACAGGGCTCTCTCCTGGACCTGATAGGGGACAGTGGTGGTCCTTGGATTCCTCTGTATCCTTCCTGATTTTAGAATCTAGATCTGCTCCTCATTACTTGTAGTATCTCAGAATATCGAGCGTGTGCACACTTGATGGGTAATTTGTGTTTGCTGTGTTAATTTCAGCTCCAAAAAGGAAGTCACTGGGGACACGGCAGTGTTTGATGATGGAGCCATGGGGAAAACTCCAGATGGGTAATCATGTTTCTGTATATCATTGATGGGTAATCATGTTCCTGTATATCATTGATGGGTAATCATGTTTCTGTATATCATTGATGGGTAATCATGTTTCTGTATATCATTGATGGGTAATCATGTTCCTGTATATCATTGATGGGTAATCATGTTTCTGTATATCATTGATGGGTAATCATGTTTCTGTATATCATTGATGGGTAATCATGTTTCTGTATATCATTGATGGGTAATCATGTTTCTGGTTTCAGGGGTGGGATATCGACCTACAGAGAGCTCTGTTCCATAGCTAATGACCTCAATCAGCCGGACCTCATCTACAAATTTATGCACTTGGCCAATCACAACGCCATGTGGAATTCCAGAAAGGTGGGAGGACCAGTACATTTCTGTTAGGACAATAGGAGAATCAATACATTTCTGTTAGGACAATGACTTTGATTGATTGATTGTATATAGTTTAATGTCCCTCTCCAGAATCTTTCACTCATATGGAGATGTCACCATTGCCGGTAAAGGGCTGCAAAATTTAGGCCTATGCTCAGCGCTTATGGCCATTGAGCAGGGAGGTATCTTTATCGTGCCACACCTTTTGTGACACAGGACCTCAGTTTTTCCGGTCTCATCTGAAGGACCGCCCCATTTAGTCGTCTTTTACGATAAGCAAATGGTACTGAGGACCTATTTTATACTCAGATCCCAACAGGATAGGATAGTGGGAGAACCAGGACAATAGAATCCCACATCAAATCTAATGCCATGAATTGACGGGAGGATCAAGGATCACATAAACAGTTCAAGTGATTTTTGACAGCAGGTGGCAGCATTTTTTCTACTTTAGACTTCTGCCCCTGTGATATGTATAAAGGCAGCTCATTATACAGGTAGCTTTCACTCGGATCACCTCGGTTGATTCCATCTAACCTCGGATGTATGATGTTTTCTGCCACAGTACGTATAGTGACATATAACATGTTTAACGTTACTGATCAACTGGAACTACTGACAGCTCTCACGATATACAGTCCATTTTAACATATAACGCTCTCATTGTTTGTAATTATTTCTCTCTCAGAATTATGTTTTCTTTTCTCTAAATAGAGGGCAGTTTTGTAAGGAAAACTCAATAAATTCATTTTAAAAAACATATTTTGATCACTACTTTCTGAAAGCGGAAGTTTTTCCAGGAGAGTAAATAGACGACTGCATTGCAGATGTTATGCTTAGCTACATATCACTTAATGACACACATCCGAGGCTAGTTGTAGGGTACTGGAATCTGCTGAAGTTTGCCGAATGAGGTAGCTTTATGTCCCTGAAATTGTCTGTCTGTTTGTCTTTCTGTTGCTTCTTTTTCTGCCTACAACTTTAACCTTGGTGATAACTTCTGAAATATGTAAGATAAGGACTTCTTACTTCATGATCTAAAAGGTCAAGGTCATTCATCAAGGTCATATTTTTCACCATTGAGTAGTGCTTTACTATGGGCATAGTGTTCTCTAAACACATGTTGGTTTGTGTTAGGGTGATACCTTTTGGTTTAGTATGATGACAAATCAGACATTTCCTGACTTTGGGTTCAGTACAATAACAGCTCTTTATTCAGACATTTTTCTGTGTTAGGGTTTTGTCTTTGAGTTCAGTGTGATAACAGCTGTTTAGTGAGATGTTTTTCTGTGTTAGGGCTCTGTCTTTGGGCTCAACATGATAACAGCTGTTTAGTGAGACATTTTTCTGTGTTAGGGCTCTGTCTTTGGGTTCATCATGATAATAACTGTTTAGTGAGACATTTTTCTGTGATAGGGCTCTATCTTTGGGTTCAACATGATAACAGCTGTTTAGTGAGACTGTGTTAGGGTTCTGTCTTTGGGTTCAGTATGATAACATTTGTTTAGTGAGACGTTTTTCTGTGTTAGGGTGCAGCCTTTGGATTTAGTACAATAGCTGTTTCATGAGACATTTTTCTGTGTTAGGGTTCTGTCTTTGGGTTCAACATGATAACATTTGTCTAGTGAGACGTTTTTCTGTGTTAGGGTGCAGCCTTTGGATTTAGTACAATAGCTGCGCAGGCCGGTGAACAACTCCAGCCGTTCCTGTCTCAGATTGTTCCCAAGCTGTACAGATACCAGTTTGATCCGAATCCCAAGATCCATCAGGCCATGAGCTCCATCTGGAACGCCCTCGTCAAAGACAACAAGAACACGGTAGGTTGATTCCTGTCTAAATGTTCATTAATTACACTCAGGAAATTCTGTAGAACACGTATCAGACAGCTCCTAACTTTGTTCTTACCAGGTGGATACGTACATGAAGGAAATCCTGAGAGACTTGGTGATGAACTTAACAAGTCCGCAGTGGAGGATCCGGGAGTCCAGGTTAGTGTGACACTGCTAGCTGCAGAACTGTAGCCCTCTTGAAAAAATATTGGGACATATCAGAGAGCTACAGATCCACCCCTTACAAAAACCTTCGATTTATGGCGCAGAAAAAAATGCTCATGGTTGAGGCCTTATATCATTGTATTCTTGATTTGCTGTCTCATAGATTAGCTTTAGTGGGAGAATTCACGACATTTAAATGAATTATTTTAGGCCGAGTTGCACAATGTGCATATGGCTTATAGAATGGTGAATGGCGGGAGGTTGGTCGGGCGTCCCTGTAATAGGATATCTACTTTCATCGTCTTTGTGTAATCAACTCCTCTTACACCTCTAACTTAACATTCCTCAAACTGTGTACAGCTGTTATGATTGAAAATATGCATGTGTCTTTTTGAAAGTGATCAGACATTTTCATTTACATGTAGTTGAACTTTGTCATTTTTAAAGCATGTCTTGAATAGACGGTACCTATTTTTGTAATCATCTCCTCTTACAGCATTTATTTGACATTTTTCAGACTTTGTACAGTTTTTATGGAAGCATTGAAGATGTTCATGTGTCTTTTTTGGAAGTGATTGGACATTCGTCGAAAAATTTACATGTAGTTGAACTTTGCCATTTTTAAGCTTGGTGCCGTAACCAACTCCCCTATAACATATTTTATAGCAGCCCCGCCATCTCTGTTCTTAAATAGATTTCTCATTATAAACATGTAACTTCATGAATGTGAAATAGTCCTGCATCATGAAATATGCAACAGCAATTAAGCTCCTAATTTTGATTCAGTTGCCTGGCCGTGAATGATTTGTTACGAGGAAGGCCATTGGATGATGTGGTAGAGCAGCTCCCAGAATTGTGGGAAACTTGTTTGAGAGTCCGAGACGACATCAAGGTAAGATATTTCTATACTAGCATGTGATGATGACTCATTACAACATAACACTGTAGAATTGGATGCATTCAATGTTTTATTCTAGAGATGTTAGTTCAATAATGTTGATGGTCAGTATCACTGAACAATACTCAAGTAGTGATCATGTACAGTTAATATTTAAATTATCGCATCACTGAACAGTAGTCAACCTGTACAGTTAATACTCAAATTATCGCATCACTGAACAGTAGTCAACTAATGATCATGTACAGTTAATACTCAAATTATCGCATCACTGAAGTCAACCTGTACAGTTAATACTCAAATTATCGCATCACTGAAGTCAACCTGTACAGTTAATACTCAAATTATCGCATCACTGAAGTCAACCTGTACAGTTAATACTCAAATTATCGCATCACTGAAGTCAACCTGTACAGTTAATACTCAAATTATCACATCACTGAACAGAAGTCAACCTGTACAGATAATACTCAAATTATCACATCACTGAACAGTAGTCAACCTGTACAGATAATACTCAAATTATCACATCACTGAACAGTAGTCAACCTGTACAGTTAATACTCAAATTATCGCATCACTGAAGTCAACCTGTACAGTTAATACTCAAATTATCACATCACTGAAGTCAACCTGTACAGTTAATACTCAAATTATCACATCACTGAACAGTAGTCAACCTGTACAGATAATACTCAAATTATCAATCACTGAACAGTAGTCAACCTGTACAGTTAATACTCAAATTATCGCATCACTGAAGTCAACCTGTACAGTTAATACTCAAATTATCACATCACTGAACAGTAGTCAACCTGTACAGTTAATACTCAAATTATCACATCACTGAAGTCAACCTGTACAGTTAATACTCAAATTATCACATCACTGAAGTCAACCTGTACAGTTAATACTCAAATTATCACATCACTGAACAGAAGTCAACCTGTACAGATAATACTCAAATTATCACATCACTGAACAGTAGTCAACCTGTACAGATAATACTCAAATTATCACATCACTGAACAGTAGTCAACCTGTACAGTTAATACTCAAATTATCGCATCACTGAAGTCAACCTGTACAGTTAATACTCAAATTATCACATCACTGAACAGTAGTCAACTTGTACAGTTAATACTCAAATTATCGCATCACTGAAGTCAACCTGTACAGTTAATACTCAAATTATCGCATCACTAAAGTCAACCTGTACATTTAATACTCAAATTATCACATCACTGAACAGAAGTCAACCTGTACAGATAATACTCAAATTATCACATCACTGAACAGTAGTCAACTTGTACAGTTAATACTCAAATTATCGCATCACTGAAGTCAACCTGTACAGTTAATACTCAAATTATCGCATCACTAAAGTCAACCTGTACAGTTAATACTCAAATTATCACATCACTGAACAGAAGTCAACCTGTACAGATAATACTCAAATTATCACATCACTGAACAGTAGTCAACTTGTACAGTTAAAACTCAAATTATCGCATCACTGAAGTCAACCTGTACAGTTAATACTCAAATTATCGCATCACTAAAGTCAACCTGTACAGTTAATACTCAAATTATCACATCACTGAACAGAAGTCAACCTGTACAGTTAATACTCAAATTATCGCATCACTGAAGTCAACCTGTACAGTTAATACTCAAATTATCACATCACTGAAGTCAACCTGTACAGTTAATACTCAAATTATCACATCACTGAAGTCAACCTGTACAGTTAATACTCAAATTATCACATCACTGAAGTCAACCTGTACAGTTAATACTCAAATTATCACATCACTGAACATTAGTCAACCTGTACAGTTAATACTCAAATTATCACATCACTGAAGTCAACCTGTACAGTTAATACTCAAATTATTGCATCACTGAAGTCAACCTGTACAGTTAATACTCAAATTATCACATCACTGAAGTCAACCTGTACAGTTAATACTCAAATTATCACATCACTGAAGTCAACCTGTACAGTTAATACTCAAATTATCACATCACTGAAGTCAACCTGTACAGTTAATACTCAAATTATCGCCTGTAAACAATACAGTAATACACACTTATAATCAACACACTTATAACGAATTTACACTTATAACGAATTTACACTTATAGCAAAGTGATATTTATTCCCCCACTAGAGGAAAATGATGAAAATCTTATTGGATATAACAAAGTTTGGTTATAACGAATTGTTTTTTGCAGGGCCTAGAGGTTCACTATAACTGTGTATTATTGTCGTTGACTACTAATCATGTACAGTTAACTATCGAATGATTGCCACTCCATTCTTTGTCATTTTCACCATGCCACCACATTTTGTCTGGAGTATTTTCCCCTCTACATGAATTTTTTGTTTTATTGTAGAATAGTTTATCTATGATAAGTTTTCATATTATGAATGCATTTTAAGGTGCTCAATAAATGAACAAGTAATTATTGAAAGCATAAAATTACACATGCATGGTCAATCTATCGATTGATATGCTCAATATTCAGTTCATTGCCAAATTCATTATACCATACTATTTTCTAAATCACAAAAATCAGCTGTTGAACAAGAATTAAATGTGTAATATATACTTGTGTATTTATAGGTAGATCTTGGGTAATTTTTGGTGATTTTTTGTTTTTTCCATGGAATATGAAAATGGCAGGAAAATGCACATAAATGACTTTAGCATGAATTGTGCATGCTATGAAGATGTCTCTTTGTCAGGAATCATTTTTACAGTCTGTGTGAGTCATCACAATCATGAGACAAATCTGTGTAAATTTTCATGCAATGCTATCACAAGTCAATGTAGTGGATTGTACACTATTGTGACCCCTAGTTATCACACACAATGTCTGAATTATTTTACCAGGAGACGGTGAGAAATGCAGCTGATGTAGCATGTCGATCTCTCAGTCGGGTGAGTGGCTTAATAGGTTTAGAGTATAGAAATGAATAGAATATAGATTTTTATTGTCAATGTGTAAATACCACAGTATGCTAATTTTTCACTTGTTCATTCACACAAGCTCAGGCATGCCAATAGTTCACTTGTTTATAGATACATATATTCCAATAGGCGTCAATAAAGATCTGTGATGTAAACTATGGTAAAATGGGCGAGAAAGCCACCAGCTTAGTCCTGCCTTGTCTGCTAAAAATCAGCACATACAGTCCTGTCCCGGAGGTCAGGGCCATTGGGTAAGTTCAAAGGTCAATATCAAATAGATCATGACCACAGGTCAAGTATACGTGTAGGCCTCTAAAAAATTAAATTTCCTATTTGTATTCTTATTCACAATAAGTATTTAGAATAAAGTAAAACTATATGCTGTATAGAGAATGAATCTTTACTTATAACAGGTCAATGATTCTTGTAGATTGTCAACATTGTTGAAAATTAGTAAGAATGCAGGACCCCTTCTAAAGCCTCACATTGCTGTGCTGGTAACTGCTCTGTTAGAGGCTGTCAGTGGTTTGGAGCCTCAGGTCATGAACTATTTCAGTCTCAGGATAACAGGAAGTGAAGAGGCTCAGGAAAGGGTAAGTGTCAAAATAGACTTAGGAAATGGTGCATTTCAAAATAGGGTCAGGAAATGGTAATTATCAAAATAGACTCCGGGTGTGTGTGTGTGTGTGTCAAAATAGGCTCAGGAAAATGGTGAATGTCAAAATAGACTCGGGGGGGGGGGGGGGGGGGGGGGGGGATGGTGAGTGTCAAAATAGGCCTAAGAAACAGTGAGTATCAAAAGAGACTCGGAAGAGGCTCAGGTAAAGGATCATTGTCAAAAGGGAAGTGTGAGTATAGAAATAGACTCAAGATAGTGTGAGTATAGAAATAGACTCAAGATAGGGTGAGTATAGAAATAGACTCAAGATAGGGTGAGTATAGAAATAGACTCAAGATAGGGTGAGTGTCAAATAGACTCAAGATAGGGTGAGTATAGAAATAATCTCAATATAGGGTGAGTGTCAAATAGACTCAAGATAGGGTGAGTGTCAAAATAGACTCAAGATGGGGGGAATGTCAAACCCTGCAACTTTCCATGGATGTAAAGGAAATATGTGTAAAATTTTATAAAGTGTTTGGTGAGAATTTACCAAGTGCATCATATTTGTTAACGATCAATAAAGTTAAGTTTTGAATGTTGTTAAACATATTTGTTTTTGTATTCTTCTTTTACCAGTAATTCATACAAACACGGACAATAAAGATATCTAGGACAATATAATTTTGTACAGTGCAGTAGATAAAACTTTATGCTCACAGAAAAATGTAACGTGTGAGATGTAATTTTTCAGCTGGACAGTGCTCGTATAGCAGCATCAAAGATGTCCCCGATGATGGAAACGGTCAACTATGTAAGTAAAAACACACACATATATAGATATATGTTATTACACGTATTATTTAAAACCGTTTTACATTTAGACTATACCAGAGTGTTGCTTTCATTATTTTCTGACATAAAATGAATTTTTTACCTTAGGGCTATTCCAGAAATAAATACATGGGGGGGGGGGGGGGGTCGGGAGGCACCTTTTGTATATACCAAGCACCCATGACCCATCAAATTAATAAACTCATTTTACAATGACCCATCAAAAAAAAAAAAAAAAAACTAACCAGACCCACCACAAAAATATTTTTAAAAATGAAAACGGTACAAATCTCGCGATGTTTTCGGGACAAACATTCTAGTCAATGACACGGTAATGCCTGTGCGACATTGTATCACAGTAGTTCTGAAGAAACGATGTCACATCAACAATGAAAGGCATCTATGGCGGGAATGTTGGAAAGATTGGGAGTCCAAACGATGCTATTATTATGAAATGGGTATGGATATGTTTTTCCACGAATCGTTCGTCTTCTAATGGAGCCCGCGCCCGGAGGCCTCTATATCACCATCACACCGACTGATAGATATAACGCATCGGTACCCTCGTATAAATCAACTAAGGTTTGCCTATTTTTATTAGAAAACAGAATACCTATTGGTTTCAAAATATTCCCAAAATCGATGCACTGTAAACTGTAATAATCTACAGAACATCACGTCCAAAGGGACCCTACTATACGCGCCTCTAATTTGAAGAGTGCCGTAATGGAAAGTTATGCGCTGCAAAGAGCGACAACTCGAATAGTTCTATGTTACTTCCGATTTCGAAAGCAGCATTTCGAAAGCACGTTTTCAATTTTCCCTCCGACGTTTTGTAACCAACACGACAAGAGCGACAATAAAAATATTCTGAAAACTCAACACCCATGTGGCACAAAATAAAACAATAGAAACTACCCACTACCCATAATAAATATTTTTTTAACAGTCCAACCACGGACCAATTAAAATATGAAAAAATACGACCACCCACACAAAAAAATATCATTTGCCGCCCGACCCCCCCATTTGATCATTTCTGGAACAGCCCTTAACTAAAATTTGTCAAATATACAATATTTGCAAGAATCCATTTCCAGTAAAACTGGAGTTTGGATCATTTTACTTTTATTTTTATTTTACTTGGGTACCAGGGTATTGACAGGATAAGGGCTGAAAGTATAACAGAAATATGTAAGGAAACTCTTCAAATGAGTTTTTGGAGAATGGGAAGACTTTATTTTGTTTAGGTCAACTCATGCACTGTTTATTCAGATAACAGCCCTGTAGTCGGGGATGAGACAAAAATATGTAGCCTACACATATCTTCTGTTGTCAGGGTTCATTGCAAACACCACCTTTTGTTTTCAAATTTGATTAAAAGTACACTGTACATGCTCCAGTTATGCGAAGAATCAAGATGGCATTTTTCTCGGTCGACACTTCGTCAGTCTATTGCTAAGTGAATCCTTTCACGGTGCAAATGATTTCTATTTCTCGAGTGTTAGATCACTTTTGGTATAGATGAAGACTTGTTCAGTGTAGTTTTGTCTTTTTACTTTAAATTATAAGGATTTAAGCTAATTTTGGCCTATGCTATATGATATGTAACTTGGTGCAGTTTACGCTTCATATAACACGCTTCGCGCATTATAAAGCGTAAACTGCACCAAGTTACATTATATCGTATAACATAGGTCAAAATTAGCTTCATTTCTTAAAGAAAGAGTTGTCATCCCATGTATGTACCATTCTTCATTTTGTATAAATTTGAAAAAGTGAAAGACATTGCCCTAGATATCTGTTTGTGCTACATCAACCCTTACTGTGACAGTATTGTATCAGCCATTACCGTGACAGTATTATATCAGTCATTACCGTGACAGTATTATATCAGTCATTACCGTGACAGTATTATATCAGTCATTACCGTGACAGTATTATATCAGTCATTACCGTGACAGTATTATATCAGTCATTACCGTGACAGTATTATATCAGTCATTACCGTGACAGTATTATATCAGTCATTACCGTGACAGTATTATATCAGTCATTAACGTGACAGTATTATATCAGTCATTAACGTGACAGTATTATATCAGTCATTACCGTGACAGTATTATATCAGTCATTACCGTGACAGTATTATATCAGTCATTACCGTGACAGTATTATATCAGTCATTACAGTATTATATCAGTCATTACCGTGACAGTATTATATCAGTCATTAACGTGACAGTATTATATCAGTCATTACCGTGACAGTATTATATCAGTCATTACCGTGACAGTATTATATCAGTCATTACCGTGACAGTATTATATCAGTCATTACCGTGACAGTATTATATCAGTCATTACCGTGACAGTATTATATCAGTCATTACCGTGACAGTATTATATCAGTCATTACCGTGACAGTATTATATCAGTCATTAACGTGACAGTATTATATCAGTCATTACCGTGACAGTATTATATCAGTCATTACCGTGACAGTATTATATCAGTCATTACCGTGACAGTATTATATCAGTCATTACCGTGACAGTATTATATCAGTCATTACCGTGACAGTATTATATCAGTCATTACCGTGACAGTATTATATCAGTCATTACCGTGACAGTATTATATCAGTCATTAATGTGACAGTATTATATCAGTCATTAACGTGACAGTATTATATCAGTCATTACCGTGACAGTATTATATCAGTCATTACCGTGACAGTATTATATCAGTCATTACCGTGACAGTATTATATCAGTCATTACAGTATTATATCAGTCATTACCGTGACAGTATTATATCAGTCATTAACGTGACAGTATTATATCAGTCATTAACGTGACAGTATTATATCAGTCATTACCGTGACAGTATTATATCAGTCATTACCGTGACAGTATTATATCAGTCATTACCGTGACAGTATTATATCAGTCATTACCGTGACAGTATTATATCAGTCATTACCGTGACAGTATTATATCAGTCATTACCGTGACAGTATTATATCAGTCATTACCGTGACAGTATTATATCAGTCATTACCGTGACAGTATTATATCAGTCATTAACGTGACAGTATTATATCAGTCATTAACGTGACAGTATTATATCAGTCATTACCGTGACAGTATTATATCAGTCATTACCGTGACAGTATTATATCAGTCATTACCGTGACAGTATTATATCAGTCATTACAGTATTATATCAGTCATTACCGTGACAGTATTATATCAGTCATTAACGTGACAGTATTATATCAGTCATTAACGTGACAGTATTATATCAGTCATTACCGTGACAGTATTATATCAGTCATTACCGTGACAGTATTATATCAGTCATTACCGTGACAGTATTATATCAGTCATTACAGTATTATATCAGTCATTACCGTGACAGTATTATATCAGTCATTACCGTGACAGTATTATATCAGTCATTACCGTGACAGTATTATATCAGTCATTACTGTTACAGTATTATATCAGTCATTACTGTTACAGTATTATATCAGTCATTACCGTGACAGTATTATATCAGTCATTACAGTATTATATCAGTCATTACCGTGACAGTATTATATCAGTCATTACCGTGACAGTATTATATCAGCCCTTACCGTGACAGTATTGTATCAGTCATTACCATGACAGTATTATATCAGTCATTACCGTGACAGTATTATATCAGTCATTACCGTGACAGTATTATATCAGTCATTACCGTGACAGTATTGTATCAGTCATTACCGTGACAGTATTATATCAGTCATTACCGTGACAGTATTATATCAACCCTTACCGTGACAGTATTGTATCAGTCATTACTGTGACAGTATTATATCAGTCATTACCATGACAGTATTATATCAGTCATTACCGTGACAGTATTATATCAGTCATTACAGTATTATATCAGTCATTAACGTGACAGTATTATATCAGTCATTACCATGACAGTATTGTATCAGTCATTACCGTGACAGTATTATATCAGTCATTACCATGACAGTATTATATCAGCCATTACCGTGACAGTATTATATCAGTCATTACCATGACAGTATTATATCAGTCATTACCGTGACAGTATTATATCAGTCATTACCGTGACAGTATTATATCAGTCATTACAGTATTATATCAGTCATTACCGTGACAGTATTATATCAGTCATTACCGTGACAGTATTATATCAGTCATTACAGTATTATATCAGTCATTACCATGACAGTATTATATCAGTCATTACTGTGACAGTATTATATCAGTCATTACCATGACAGTATTATATCAGTCATTACCGTGACAGTATTATATCAGTCATTACCGTGACAGTATTATATCAGTCATTACCGTGACAGTATTATATCAGTCATTACTGTTACAGTATTATATCAGTCATTACTGTTACAGTATTATATCAGTCATTACTGTGACAGTATTATATCAGTCATTACAGTATTATATCAGCCCTTACCGTGACAGTATTGTATCAGTCATTACCATGACAGTATTATATCAGTCATTACCGTGACAGTATTATATCAGTCATTACCGTGACAGTATTATATCAGTCATTACCGTGACAGTATTGTATCAGTCATTACCGTGACAGTATTATATCAGTCATTACCGTGACAGTATTATATCAGTCATTACCGTGACAGTATTATATCAGTCATTACCGTGACAGTATTATATCAGTCATTACCATCACAGTATTGTATCAGTCATTACAGTATTATATCAGTCATTACCGTGACAGTATTATATCAGTCATTACCGTGACAGTATTATATCAGTCATTACCGTGACAGTATTATATCAGTCATTACCGTGACAGTATTATATCAGTCATTACCGTGACAGTATTATATCAGTCATTACCATGACAGTATTATATCAGTCATTACCGTGACAGTATTATATCAGTCATTACCGTGACAGTATTATATCAGTCATTACCGTGACAGTATTATATCAGTCATTACAGTATTATATCAGTCATTACCGTGACAGTATTATATCAGTCATTACCGTGACAGTATTATATCAGTCATTATCGTGACAGTATTATATCAGTCATTACCATGACAGTATTGTATCAGTCATTACAGTATTATATCAGTCATTACCGTGACAGTATTATATCAGTCATTACCGTGACAGTATTATATCAGTCATTACCGTGACAGTATTATATCAGTCATTACCGTGACAGTATTATATCAGTCATTACCATCACAGTATTGTATCAGTCATTACCGTGACAGTATTATATCAGTCATTACCGTGACAGTATTATATCAGTCATTACCATCACAGTATTATATCAGTCATTACCGTGACAGTATTATATCAGTCATTACCGTGACAGTATTATATCAGTCATTACCGTGACAGTATTATATCAGTCATTACCGTGACAGTATTATATCAGTCATTAACGTGACAGTATTATATCAGCCATTACCGTGACAGTATTATATCAGTCATTAACGTGACAGTATTATATCAGCCATTACCGTGACAGTATTATATCAGTCATTAACGTGACAGTATTGTATCAGCCATTACCGTGACAGTATTGTATCAGTCATTACCGTGACAGTATTATATCAGTCATTACCGTGACAGTATTATATCAGTCATTACCGTGACAGTATTATATCAGTCATTACCGTGACAGTATTATATCAGTCATTACAATGACAGTATTGTATCAGCCATTACTGTTATAGTATTATATCAGTCATTACCATCACAGTATTATATCAGTCATTACCGTGACAGTATTATATCAGACATTACAATGACAGTATTGTATCAGCCATTACTGTTATAGTATTATATCAGCCATTACCATCACAGTATTATATCAGTCATTACCGTGACAGTATTATATCAGTCATTACCATGACAGTATTATATCAGTCATTACCGTGACAGTATTATATCAGTCATTACCGTGACAGTATTATATCAGTCATTACCGTGACAGTATTATATCAGTCATTACCGTGACAGTATTATATCAGTCATTAACGTGACAGTATTATATCAGCCATTACCGTGACAGTATTATATCAGTCATTAACGTGACAGTATTATATCAGCCATTACCGTGACAGTATTATATCAGTCATTAACGTGACAGTATTGTATCAGCCATTACCGTGACAGTATTGTATCAGTCATTACCGTGACAGTATTATATCAGTCATTACCGTGACAGTATTATATCAGTCATTACCGTGACAGTATTATATCAGTCATTACCGTGACAGTATTATATCAGTCATTACCGTGACAGTATTATATCAGTCATTACAATGACAGTATTGTATCAGCCATTACTGTTATAGTATTATATCAGTCATTACCATCACAGTATTATATCAGTCATTACCGTGACAGTATTATATCAGACATTACAATGACAGTATTGTATCAGCCATTACTGTTATAGTATTATATCAGCCATTACCGTCACAGTATTGTATCAGCCATTACCATCACAGTATTGTGATCTTTGTAGTGTGTGCAGTACGTGGACAGTGATGTTCTGGTTGAGTTGGTGCCACGGTTGACAGATCTCATCAAGAGTGGGATAGGTATTGGGACAAAGGTCAGTATGTTATATGTACTGTGTCTGGTGTACATATCGAGGATCTGATAGATAGAAAATTACATTTTGATGTTTGTGCATCACTTTTTCTGTTATTGAGAGTCTGTCTGCCCAGCAGTCTGATCTTGGTGTTTTTCCTCCCCATGTTATGGAGTAACTAATGTTAAGAACTGAGGGAAAAATTGTTTGGTGAGACTCTGAACAATTTTAAAAGTAACATTTAGTGAAAGTTATGGCAATTAGAAGTATGACTGCAAAATTCTGGTCCAAGTTATGATTTAGACAAAGATTGAAAAAGGTCGAGGTTAAAGGATTTGGTGATAATGATGAAGGTCATAGTAAACTTATGAACCAAGGATAGGTCTAGGTCAAATGAATTAAATAAACATATCATAATCACATTCTGTGTATAATTAACACAATGTACCCAGTAGTCACATTCTGTGTATAATGCTGAATTAACACAATGTACCCGGTAGTCACATTCTGTGTATAATGCTGAATTAACACAATGTACCCGGTAGTCACATTCTGTGTATAATGCCGAATTAACACAATGTACCCGGTAGTCACATTCTGTGTATAATTAACACAATGTACCCGGTAGTCACATTCTGTGTATAATGCTGAATTAACACAATGTACCCGGTAGTCACATTCTGTGTATAATGCCGAATTAACACAATGTACCCGGTAGTCACATTCTGTGTATAATGCTGAATTAACACAATGTACCCGGTAGTCACATTCTGTGTATAATGCTGAATTAATACAATGTACCCGGTAGTCACATTCTGTGTATAATTAACACAATGTACCCAGTAGTCACATTCTGTGTATAATGCTGAATTAACACAATGTACCCGGTAGTCACATTCTGTGTATAATGCCGAATTAACACAATGTACCCGGTAGTCACATTCTGTGTATAATTAACACAATGTACCCGGTAGTCACATTCTGTGTATAATGCTGAATTAACACAATGTACCCGGTAGTCACATTCTGTGTATAATGCCGAATTAACACAATGTACCCGGTAGTCACATTCTGTGTATAATGCTGAATTAACACAATGTACCCGGTAGTCACATTCTGTGTATAATGCTGAATTAACACAATGTACCCGGTAGTCACATTCTGTGTATAATGCTGAATTAACACAATGTACCTGGTAGTCACATTCTGTGTATAATTAACACAATGTACCCAGTAGTCACATTCTGTGTATAATGCTGAATTAACACAATGTACCCGGTAGTCACATTCTGTGTATAATGCTGAATTAACACAATGTACCTGGTAGTCACATTCTGTGTATAATTAACACAATGTACCCAGTAGTCACATTCTGTGTATAATGCTGAATTAACACAATGTACCCGGTAGTCACATTCTGTGTATAATGCCGAATTAACACAATGTACCCGGTAGTCACACTCTGTGTGTAGTGTTATATTTTGATACAAGCAATACAGTAGAAATTTGTTGCTAAAAATTTCCCTTTAGAACAAAATTTTAAACCAGAAGATGAACATTCTCCTAGTAATATACAAGCTGATGCTTTAGGCAGAGGACGCCTGATCTCAGACTCGGGTGTCTGAAGTGTTTTACTACTTTGTGGATTTTTTTTTTTAGGCCGGATGTTCCAGCTTGGTTGTGTCATTCGTTCATCATTGTCCACTCGATCTAACTCCACATGCAGGTAGTAATAAGTTCTGAATTGAAATTCATACACATTCAACTAAACATATAACAGCTGATTGCTAAGTAATTTTTCTCTTGCATAAACCAAATGCCTTCACTGATTGTCTGTGTGTCCATCTGTAAATAGTCTTTTAAGGACCAATTCTTTTTCTAACCTTGAACCATATGCATGAAAAAAGGCCCAGATTAAGTGTTCCAAATCAAAGACAATTTTATATTTAGCCTGGTTTCAGTAAAAATATTAAAAGTGATACAGTATTACATTTTCTGATGTTCCTGGGCCAGAATACAACAAGTGAAGATATGAATTGAATGAGTGCTCTTTAAGGAATGAACTTAATAGCAAAATACACCATAGGGTTGTAAAATAACTTTGAGGCAGTTTATTAAAAGTGTAATCAGCATCAAGTTATCTTAAAATCCAATATAACATGCACTTCCATTAAGTTTAGGCCAATTCAACTTAATTAGTAGATTATCATCCGGGGTCACAAAAAAATATTGGATGGGTGGGAGGATTTTATTTTTTAATTTTTATCTCCTGAGAACAAAAAATTAAGCCTCTCTTCCATTCTATGATTGAAGGAAAGCTGATGAGTGCATTTTTATCTGGTCTGAATGATAGAAACTCTAGCATAAGGAAATCGTACGCCTCGGCGCTTGGTCAGCTAGTGAAGGTGAGTTACGTGTATACAACACAATGTTACAAGTTTGTACTGAATTTTTACTTCACTGATTCTATAGTGCAGAATATCGTTGATTACTCCAAAACTAACTAGTTTTACTTTGTATTGTAATTAACGGCAGGTTGCTAATTAGTTTTACTTTGTATTGTAATTAACGGCAGGTTGCTAATTAGTTTTACTTTGTATTGTAATTAACAACAGGTTGCTAAAGACAGCAGTGTGGAAAAATTGATCAGTCGTCTGAGGGTCTGGTATCTGGAGAAGGAAGGTGGGTCAAATTATATTTAGCTGGAGAAGGAAGGTGGGTCAAATTATATTTAGCTGGAGAAGGAAGGTAGGTCAAATTATATTTAGCTGGAGAAGGAAGGTGGGTCAAGTTATATTTAGCTGGAGAAGGAAGGTGGGTCAAGTTATATTTAGCTGGAGAAGGAAGGTGGATCAAGTTATATTTAGCTGGAGAAGGAAGGTGGATCAAGTTATATTTAGCTGGAGAAGGAAGGTGGGTCAAGTTACTCCTGGAGAAGGAAGGTGGGTCAAATTATAATTAGCTGGAGAAGGAAATTAGGTCAAGTTATATTTAGCTGGAGAAGGAAGGTGGTTCAAATTACATATACATGTAGCTGGAGAAGGAAGGTGGGTCAAGTTATATTTAGCTTAGGTCTGAAGATCTGTCTATACAATATTTTTGTGTTTTATATCTACATGTGTCCTGTATTTTACTAGAGGTTTCTGTGAGATCTGTCTATATAATTTCTCTGTGTTTCATTTTTACATGTGCCCTGTATTTTACTAGAGGATTCCGTGAGATTTGTCTATATAATTTCTGTGTTTCATTTTTACATGTTGTATTTTATCAGAGGATTCTGTGAGATCTGCCTGTGGACTGACCCTGGGTGCGATTTCTCAGTACAACCCCGATGTCTTGAAACGACACGCTGCGCTGGCTCTGCCCCTAGCTTTCTTTGCCATGCATGAGAAGGGTAAGTACGATACCGAGGATCAGATCTGTACATCGCGCTGTGTGAATCGGAATAAATACAACAGCATATTACGGCACAGAGAGATAATTTTTACACAATACTTATTGTTAGAATTCTAGTTATTGTGTAGATAAATCATGAGTACGTATAATCTAACAGGAAGTCTTTAATGAAATAGACGTTTTAATTTTGCCATCGTGTATCAAGTGTTTGCCAATTCTGTGAAACACAGTATACAGCTTATTAAGATTAATGTCTAGCGATTCTGTGAAACACAGTATACAGCTTATTAAGATTAATGTCTAGTGATTCTGTGAAACACAGTATACAGCTTATTAAGATTAATGTCTAGCGATTCTGTCAAACACAGTATACAGCTTATTAAGATTAATATCTAGCGATTCAGTGAAACACAGTATACAGCTTATTAAGATTAATGTCTAGCGATTCTGTCAAACACAGTATACAGCTTATTAAGATTAATGTCTAGCGATTCTGTGAAACACAGTATACAGCTTATTGAGATTAATGTCTAGTGATTCTGTGAATTATACAGTATACAGCTTATTGAGATTAATGTCTAGCGATTCTGTCAAACACAGTATACAGCTTATTAAGATTAATGTCTAGCGATTCTGTAGCTTATTAAGATTAATGTCTAGCGATTCTGTCAAACACAGTATACAGCTTATTGAGATTAATGTCTAGCGATTCTGTGAATTGTACAGTATACAGCTTATTAAGATTAATGTCTAGCGATTCTGTCAAACACAGTATACAGCTTATTAAGATTAATGTCTAGCGATTCTGTGAAACACAGTATACAGCTTATTAAGATTAATGTCTAGCGATTCTGTCAAACACAGTATACAGCTTATTAAGATTAATGTCTGGCGAGCTTATTAAGATTAATGTCTAGCGATTCTGTCAAACACAGTATACAGCTTATTGAGATTAATGTCTGGCGAGCTTATTAAGATTAATGTCTGGCGATTCTGTGAAACACAGTATACAGCTTATTAAGATTAATGTCTGGCGATTCTGTGAAACACAGTATACAGCTTATTAAGATTAATGTCTGGCAATTCTGTGAATTGTACAGTATACAGCTTATTGAGATTAATGTCTAGCGATTCTGTCAAACACAGTATACAGCTTATTGAGATTAATGTCTAGCGATTCTGTGAATTGTACAGTATACAGCTTATTAAGATTAATGTCTAGCGATTCTGTCAAACACAGTATACAGCTTATTAAGATTAATGTCTAGCGATTCTGTGAATTGTACAGTATACAGCTTATTAAGATTAATGTCTAGCGATTCTGTGAAACACAGTATACAGCTTATTAAGATTAATGTCTGGCGAGCTTATTAAGATTAATGTCTAGCGATTCTGTCAAACACAGTATACAGCTTATTGAGATTAATGTCTGGCGAGCTTATTAAGATTAATGTCTGGCGATTCTGTGAAACACAGTATACAGCTTATTAAGATTAATGTCTGGCGATTCTGTGAAACACAGTATACAGCTTATTAAGATTAATGTCTAGCGATTCTGTCAAACACAGTTTACAGCTTATTGAGATTAATGTCTGGCGATTCTGTCAAACACAGTATACAGCTTATTAAGATTAATGTCTAGTGATTCTGTCAAACACAGTATACAGCTTATTGAGATTAATGTCTAGTGATTCTGTGAATTGTACAGTATACAACTTATTGAGATTAATGTCTAGCGATTCTGTGAAACACAGTATACAGCTTATTAAGATTAATGTCTAGCGATTCTGTGAAACACAGTATACAGCTTATTAAGATTAATGTCTGTCGATTCTGTCAAACACAGTATACAGCTTATTGAGATTAATGTCTAGCGATTCTGTGAATTGTACAGTATACAGCTTATTGAGATTAATGTCTAGTGATTCTGTCAAACACAGTATACAGCTTATTAAGATTAATGTCTAGCGATTCTGTGAATTGTACAGTATACAGCTTATTAAGATTAATGTCTAGCGATTCTGTCAAACACAGTATACAGCTTATTGAGATTAATGTCTAGCGATTCTGTGAATTGTACAGTATACAGCTTATTAAGATTAATGTCTAGCGATTCTGTCAAACACAGTATACAGCTTATTGAGATTAATGTCTAGCGATTCTGTGAATTGTACAGTATACAGCTTATTAAGATTAATGTCTAGCGATTCTGTCAAACACAGTATACAGCTTATTAAGATTAATGTCTAGCGATTCTGTGAATTGTACAGTATACAGCTTATTAAGATTAATGTCTAGCGATTCTGTCAAACACAGTATACAGCTTATTGAGATTAATGTCTGGCGAACTTATTAAGATTAATGTCTGACGATTCTGTGAAACACAGTATACAGCTTATTAAGATTAATGTCTGGCGATTCTGTCAAACACAGTATACAGCTTATTGAGATTAATGTCTAGCGATTCTGTGAAACACAGTATACAGCTTATTGAGATTAATGTCTAGCGATTCTGTGAATTGTACAGTATACAGCTTATTGAGATTAATGTCTAGCGATTCTGTGAATTGTACAGTATACAGCTTATTAAGATTAATGTCTAGCGATTCTGTGAATTGTACAGTATACAGCTTATTAAGATTAATGTCTGACGATTCTGTGAAACACAGTATACAGCTTATTAAGATTAATGTCTAGCGATTCTGTGAAACACAGTATACAGCTTATTAAGATTAATGTCTGGCGAGCTTATTAAGATTAATGTCTGACGATTCTGTGAAACACAGTATACAGCTTATTAAGATTAATGTCTAGCGATTCTGTCAAACACAGTTTACAGCTTATTGAGATTAATGTCTAGTGATTCTGTGAATTGTACAGTATACAGCTTATTAAGATTAATGTCTGTCGAGCTTATTAAGATTAATGTCTAGTGATTCTGTGAAACACAGTATACAGCTTATTAAGATTAATGTCTAGCGATTCTGTCAAACACAGTTTACAGCTTATTGAGATTAATGTCTAGTGATTCTGTGAATTGTACAGTATACAGCTTATTAAGATTAATGTCTAGTGATTCTGTGAAACACAGTATACAGCTTATTAAGATTAATGTCTAGCGATTCTGTCAAACACAGTTTACAGCTTATTGAGATTAATGTCTAATGATTCTGTGAATTGTACAGTATACAGCTTATTAAGATTAATGTCTAGTGATTCTGTGAAACACAGTATACAGCTTATTAAGATTAATGTCTAGCGATTCTGTGAAACACAGTATACAGCTTATTAAGATTAATGTCTAGCGATTCTGTCAAACACAGTTTACAGCTTATTGAGATTAATGTCTAATGATTCTGTGAATTGTACAGTATACAGCTTATTAAGATTAATGTCTAGTGATTCTGTGAAACACAGTATACAGCTTATTAAGATTAATGTCTAGCGATTCTGTGAAACACAGTATACAGCTTATTAAGATTAATGTCTAGTGATTCTGTGAAACACAGTATACAGCTTATTAAGATTAATGTCTAGCGATTCTGTGAATTGTACAGTATACAGCTTATTAAGATTAATGTCTAGCGATTCTGTCACGTGGTCACGTGACGAGCAAGAGAAGAACGGCTGTGTTCTTTTTGCTCCGTCGTTTTTGACAGTTTTCGCACAATTCTATGGGATTTGCAAAAAAAATCGGTACCGTTTGTGTGCAGCGTATATACTCTGACTCAGGATAGTCTTTTTGGAGTGTTTTTTCTGAATTTTTGTATGTTTTATACTGTGTTTACTTTGTGAATACTGAGTATCTACTCACGATCAGCTCACGCTCTTAATCTAAGTGTGTTCTACCAGACGTGTACAACTCCAAGTATGGCCATGGAATGTACACAAAAACCAGTGTACTTAAGAAACAGGGATATTCAGACTGAAAAGAACAAATATATATCGGACTATGATATTGCAGTAGCAGCAAGTGCTAAAGTGAACGATGTTTACTGTGTGCAACGCGACAGAGACCTTTGGCGAATCTATGTTAAGTCGCCTGAAAGCAGGATGCAACTTGTGAATACTGGTTTTGAACTGGGAAGTAGATCTATCCAGGTTTTTGATACTAACCCATATTCAGCAGGAACGGAAAATCCGAATGAGAAAGTGATAAGAGTGCTTATCAAAG
Organism: Ostrea edulis; assembly: GCF_947568905.1. Classification (NCBI taxonomy): domain Eukaryota; kingdom Metazoa; phylum Mollusca; class Bivalvia; order Ostreida; family Ostreidae; genus Ostrea; species Ostrea edulis. The sequence goes on from NC_079167.1 coordinate 84,788,315, forward strand.
GCCTACCAATATCTGTCGATGACAATTGTGTATCAAAAATGTTAGAAAAACATGGTGCAAAGCTCACAAGTGACATCAAGCTAGAGAAGATCAGACACCCCATTTCACACAGGATGACTGATTTCCATAATGGTAACAGGTTCGTCTACATGTCGCCCATGGACGGGAAATTTCTACCAAGAACTACTACCTGTGCGGGCCTAAGATGTACCATCGTTCATAATGGTCAACCCAGCAGGGAGACAAAAAAGCAGTGTACTAACTGCTGGGCGGACGATCACTACAAAAACAATTGTGAGTATGAGGCATGTTGTAGGATCTGCAAGGAGCCAGGACATTCACCGGGATCCAAGCAATGCAAACTATATGTGACAGAGCAGGAGGACGTGGTGGCTTTTGCGGGACAGGATAACCCGTTATCCAACTTTTTCCCCACGGAGCTGAAAATTTTTGGGGCAACATACTCGTCTGCCGAACAAGCTTTTCAACACGTGAAAGCAATGCGTTCTGGCGATCTCAACAAAGCGGAATCCATAAGTAATGCAGAGACTGCTCTCGACGCAAAACGGATTGGAAATCAAATTCTTGTCTCCGATGCATGGTTGGATTCTCGGGACGAAGTTATGAGGGAGATTTTGGAGTCCAAAATCAAGCAGTGTGAAGAATTCCGCGAGGCGCTTGGTAAAATCAAGAAAACCAACATCTTGGCCGAGGCAACGTGGGACACATACTGGGGAACGGGGCTAAACAATGTAGGAACCATTCATACTGTTATGCAGCGATGGCCCGGCCAAAACAAGCTCGGACGCATGCTAGACAATCTGGCGAGACAGATGCAGGTAAACAGATCAAATTCGAAGCAACGGAGCGGAACCCGAGCCAGCAACAAGTCTACGTCAGGAAAGTAAACAGCCAATAAATGAATAGATTGAGATTTATTTCTGTTAATTGTAGAGGGCTAAATACCACTGAAAAGCGTACTAAATTAAACACATGGATTTCAGATAGTCATTTTGACATTATTCTTTTACAGGAAACGCATTATATTGAAAAAAATACTATTGCTTATAATGCTAGATGGTTTGGAAAAGCAATACATTGTTATTCAGACTCGCCCTACAGTAGAGGGGTCTCCATTCTTTTTCGAAAGAATTTGGCGTATGAAATATTGAATATCCATAAATCTAACGATGGAAGAAAGTTACTACTAAATATTAAATTTGACGACAAGATTATAACAATAATAAACATATATGCACCAAATGATATAAATGCAAAGTATGGCTTTTTTAAACGTATGAATATTTGGATAAAAAAACATGCGGAGTGTCAAGAGAACATGCTCATAGGGGGTGATTTCAATTGTTCTTTAGATGAAAATAAACAAGACAAAAGTGTGAATATTTTAAATAGTATCCTAAATAAGTTGGAGCTCATAGACCTGTGGAAAAAAGTTAAACCAAATAATAAAGGATATACCTGGTGCAATGGTGAAAATATAGCTACGAGTAGAATCGATTACATTTTTATCTCAAAGTCTTTTTGTTATCAATGTGAATCTTTTTGTTTACAAAAAATCCCAGGGTCTCATTCAAATGGTGTTAGATTGTCAGATCATTTAAGTCTACAGTTCTGTCTGATTATAAATGAAAAATTAAGAGGACCGGGCTATTGGAAATTTAATGTCTCGCTGATAAAAAACCAGGACTTCGTCGAAGAAATGAAAAAATATCTATTAAATTACACTTTCAATGAAGTAGAACCGCATGAATCATGGGAAACTCTAAAAAGAAACATAAAAATATTCTGTATAGACTTTTCAAAGAAAATAAATAAATCATATAAAAGTAAGTTAGCCTATTTACAATCGGAAATCAAAAAAATTGAGGAATTACCTGCGGATAATATTGACATGAATCAAAAACGAAATTTAGAAAATGAATTATCAAAGCTTGTAGATAAAAAAGCAAAAGGTGCACAGGTTAGGTCTAGGGCCAATTGGATAGAACAAGGAGAAAAGAATACCTCGTACTTCTTAAATTTAGAAAAGAGAAGACAAATAAATAATGTAGTTAAAGCTTTAAGAGAAGAAACTGGTGATATCATACTCGATGATGATGACATACTAAACAATATGTGCAATTTTTATGAAAATTTATATAGAACAAATAATATACAAACCACGGATATCAACGAATATATAAATGCTATAGACTTAGAATTTACATTGAAAGATAAGGAGAAAAATGAATTAGAAATATTTCCCTCACTTCAGGAATGCTCAGAGGCACTCTTAAATATGAAAAGCAATAAATCTCCTGGTCTGGATGGAATACCATGTGAATTTTATCAAACATTTTGGGAAGAAATAAAACAATATTTCTATTGTGTTTTACAAAGTATTTTTGATTTAAATACAATGTCTTTTACGCAGAGATTATCATTGATTACTTTGATTTATAAGAAAGGAGACGAACAAAACCTAGGAAATTATAGACCAATTAGCCTTACCAACACAGACTATAAAATAATAGCTTTTGTATTCGCCAGGCGTTTACAAAAACTGCTAGATGATTTGATATCAATAAATCAAACAGCTTATATAAAAGGAAGAAATATCGCACTAAATGCAAGATTAATTTTGGACATTTTTGATTATTGTGAAGAAAATAATCAAGAACTTATACTTTTATTTTTAGACTTTCAGAAAGCCTTTGATTCAATTGAGTGGAATTTTATGTTTGAAGTACTGAAAAGATTTAACTTTGGTGAAAATTTTATTAAATGGGTTCACATCTTATATGCAAATCCAATCTTCAGAATAAAAAATAATGGATGGATATCTAAAACTTGCATGATGCATAGGGGAATAAGGCAGGGATGTCCGGTATCAGCAGTCTTGTTTCTCTTTGTGGCTGAAATATTAGGAATTTCAATAAGAAACAATCCCAGCATACATGGGTTTCAAAAAGAAGGAATGGAAAAAGACATTAAGATAATACAGCATGCCGATGATTCTACCCTTCCAATGGAAAATGAAAAGTCTTTAAAGAAGGCCCTCGAGGCGATAAGTAATTTTAGTAATGTTTCGGGTATGAGATTAAATATGTCAAAAACAGAATGCATATTAACTGGACCTTTAAAAAACAGATTTAAGAAAATTCATAATGTTTATGTAAATGTTTCATGTGTAAAAGCATTAGGTGTATATATTGGCCATGATAAAGAAATGTGCCTGAGAAATAATTGGACAAAAATCACCAGCGATGTAGAGAAACTTTTTGAATCTTGGAAAACAAGAAACTTAACCATTTTTGGCAAAGTTTGCATAATTAATAGTCTTGCAATATCTAAAATTATATATATAGCTTCGATATTAAACCTACCAGATTCAAACATTATCAAAGAAATTCAAAGACTTATTTACAATTTCATTTGGAATAAGAGAGATAGAATAAAAAGAAATACATTAATCGGAAAGATCATTAGTGGAGGCATTGGAGTTGTAGATATCTTATCAAAAATTAAATCTTTAAGAATATCATGGATTAAGAAAATATTAGATAAAAGAAATCCATTATACCATTTTGTGAATAGCATATGTTTGGAAAACAATTATGATCTTGACTATTTAAGTAAAACTAATATCACTAATATCAAACAGTATGAGATAATGGATGGATTTCCTATGTTTTACAAGGAAATGTTCGCATCTTTTAATGAATGCAAGGGTAGAAACAGGCTAGATTGTTTGAACAATATACTGAGGGAGCCATTATGGAGTAATAATATTGTGGTATTTAAAAATAAACCTATATTTCTAAAATCATGGCTAAAGAGTGGTCTGAAATACGTGATTGACGTGGTGGATGAGAATGGTATTAAGCCGATGGAATGGTTTATAGATAAATTGATTTGCAAGAAAAACTGGATTTGTGAATATAATATTGTAAAAAATGCCATAGGAAAATTACTACAACCTTTCGATGTTCAAAATATAATATATGAAAATGTACATATAAAAGATAATTCATACTTTCTACTGCTAAATCAGGGAATTGTACATGTGAAAGATTTCTCAAGTAAAATGTTATATGATATTTATCGGGATAAGAAATTTGTACCTCCTCTACACCAAAATTTTTATTCTAAAAGCTTCAATGTTTCAAAACAGTCTTGGAGTGCAATATATAAACAAAAAATATGTAATATTTTTGATACCCACATTGCTGATTTCAATTACAAGTTGTTGAACAATCTAACCAGCAACCGAGTTATGTTAAAGAAATGGAAAGTTACTGATACGGATTTATGTTCACTATGTAAGGAAAAAGAAGATAATGAGCATCTGGTACTGAAATGTAAAAATGTTTGTGAAATTTGGAAAATCGTTGAGAAAACATTGAATTTTCAAGTTTCATGGAAAAACATTGTTCTTGGTTTTTTTTGGGAAATCAATGAGAAAACAGTATTTTTAAATAATCTTTTATCACTAATTGCATGTAAAATTTACAAATATAAAATGTATTGTAGAATATTAAAAAAAAAAGAGCAAACTTATGACATTCGAAAGAATGTAAAGGGAATCCTTGAATTCAATGTATCTGTATACAAAAAATTAAACAAGGTATCTTTTTCGCATATTCTTGATAGTATTGTAAAAAAATTATAGTCTTATATATTTATATTACAAATTGTGTTGCATGCTATTCATATCATGTACAAATAAAGTAAAGGGAAATGATCTGCCTTCCCTTTTACATGACTACCCAGGGTCAAAATAGACTTTTTGGAGTGTGAGAAGGGCCCTTTGGGTAGTTGTCACGAAATACTTTAATATCCTCTAGAAATGATGTACATGTATTTATATTTGTATAACTTTGTTCTCATATGATTATATAATCTTGTATTTCTCTCAGGTTTTTTTTTTTTTCCTTCTTCTACATCCTGCGAGATGTAATAGGGAATATATATTGTTATTTAGGTGGAGCTTAGTTAGGGCCCCATCCCTGGCAGCTTTCCACACTTTTTTTTTTCTTCTATCGTTTAGTCTATTTGTTATATGTTATAGTGATAGGTCTGGGAAATAAAAATGTCATAAGCCAAAAAAAAAACAAAAAAAAAACAGCTTATTAAGATTAATGTCTAGCGATTCTGTGAAACACAGTATACAGCTTATTAAGATTAATGTCTGTCGATTCTGTCAAACACAGTATACAGCTTATTGAGATTAATGTCTAGTGATTCTGTGAATTGTACAGTATACAGCTTATTGAGATTAATGTCTAGTGATTCTGTCAAACACAGTATACAGCTTATTAAGATTAATGTCTAGCGATTCTGTGAATTGTACAGTATACAGCTTATTAAGATTAATGTCTAGCGATTCTGTGAAACACAGTATACAGCTTATTAAGATTAATGTCTAGCGATTCTGTGAATTGTACAGTATACAGCTTATTAAGATTAATGTCTAGCGATTCTGTCAAACACAGTATACAGCTTATTGAGATTAATGTCTAGCGATTCTGTGAATTGTACAGTATACAGCTTATTAAGATTAATGTCTAGCGATTCTGTGAATTGTACAGTATACAGCTTATTAAGATTAATGTCTAGCGATTCTGTGAATTGTACAGTATACAGCTTATTAAGATTAATGTCTAGCGATTCTGTCAAACACAGTATACAGCTTATTGAGATTAATGTCTGGCGAGCTTATTAAGATTAATGTCTGACGATTCTGTCAAACACAGTATACAGCTTATTAAGATTAATGTCTGGCGATTCTGTCAAACACAGTATACAGCTTATTAAGATTAATGTCTAGCGATTCTGTCAAACACAGTATACAGCTTATTGAGATTAATGTCTAGCGATTCTGTGAATTGTACAGTATACAGCTTATTGAGATTAATGTCTAGCGATTCTGTCAAACACAGTATACAGCTTATTAAGATTAATGTCTAGCGATTCTGTGAATTGTACAGTATACAGCTTATTAAGATTAATGTCTGACGATTCTGTGAAACACAGTATACAGCTTATTAAGATTAATGTCTAGCGATTCTGTCAAACACAGTATACAGCTTATTAAGATTAATGTCTAGTGATTCTGTGAATTGTACAGTATACAGCTTATTGAGATTAATGTCTAGTGATTCTGTCAAACACAGTATACAGCTTATTAAGATTAATGTCTAGCGATTCTGTGAAACACAGTATACAGCTTATTAAGATTAATGTCTGGCGAGCTTATTAAGATTAATGTCTGACGATTCTGTGAAACACAGTATACAGCTTATTAAGATTAATGTCTAGCGATTCTGTCAAACACAGTTTACAGCTTATTGAGATTAATGTCTAGTGATTCTGTGAATTGTACAGTATACAGCTTATTAAGATTAATGTCTGTCGAGCTTATTAAGATTAATGTCTAGTGATTCTGTGAAACACAGTATACAGCTTATTAAGATTAATGTCTAGCGATTCTGTCAAACACAGTATACAGCTTATTGAGATTAATGTCTAGTGATTCTGTGAATTGTACAGTATACAGCTTATTAAGATTAATGTCTAGTGATTCTGTGAAACACAGTATACAGCTTATTAAGATTAATGTCTAGCGATTCTGTCAAACACAGTTTACAGCTTATTGAGATTAATGTCTAATGATTCTGTGAATTGTACAGTATACAGCTTATTAAGATTAATGTCTAGTGATTCTGTGAAACACAGTATACAGCTTATTAAGATTAATGTCTAGCGATTCTGTGAAACACAGTATACAGCTTATTAAGATTAATGTCTAGTGATTCTGTGAAACACAGTATACAGCTTATTAAGATTAATGTCTAGCGATTCTGTGAATTGTACAGTATACAGCTTATTAAGATTAATGTCTAGCGATTCTGTCAAACACAGTATACAGCTTATTAAGATTAATGTCTAGCGATTCTGTGAATTGTACAGTATACAGCTTATTAAGATTAATGTCTGGCGATTCTGTCAAACACAGTATACAGCTTATTAAGATTAATGTCTAGCGATTCTGTCAAACACAGTATACAGCTTATTAAGATTAATGTCTAGCGATTCTGTGAAACAGAGTATACAGCTTATTAAGATTAATGTCTAGCGATTCTGTCAAACACAGTATACAGCTTATTAAGATTAATGTCTAGCGATTCTGTGAAACACAGTATACAGCTTATTGAGATTAATGTCTAGCGATTCTGTGAATTGTACAGTATACAGCTTATTAAGATTAATGTCTAGCGATTCTGTGAAACACAGTATACAGCTTATTGAGATTAATGTCTGGCGATTCTGTCAAACACAGTATACAGCTTATTGAGATTAATGTCTAGTGATTCTGTGAATTGTACAGAACCTGAAGACCAAGACAAAACAGAGAAGAAAACTTCAGTTTGGGAAGAGGTCTGGCTGGACGCTACACCAGGTAAACATTTGATGTATCTCATTACCTGAGAAAGACACACACACACACACACACACTATTGCATTACCAGACTGAACCTGGGTTTTCTGGAGCTGTGAAGGATAGGTTTGTTACTTATAATTGCAAGTACAGAGGCTGGAGTTTAAAAGTATGTTACATGTAAAGGGACTAGTATGTTACCTGTAATTACAGGTAGGGGCAATTTTCTGTACTTGTTTGTAAGTTTATTGCATGTAATTACAGATACAGACTGTTCTCTGTCTGTAAGTTTGTTACCTATAATTACAGGTACGGAGAGACTGTTTTCTCTGTATACCTGTCTGTAAGTTTGTTACCTATAATTACAGGTACGGAGAGACTGTTTTCTCTGTATACCTGTCTGTAAGTTTGTTACTTATAATTACAGGTACGGAGAGACTGTTTTCTCTGTTTACCTGTCTGTAAGTTTGTTACCTATAATTACAGGTAAGTTTGTTACCTATTATTACAGGTACAGAGGCTGGACTTCGCCTGTATTTAGAGGAAGTGGTCAGTCTGCTAGGAGATACCATCACTTCCCAGTCATGGGCCACTAAATCTCAGGCAGCGGCTGCCATGAGTTCGGTGGCTTCTACACTGCAGGACCGGCTGGGACCACCACATCTAGGTCACCTGCTGCGTACGTTACTGGCTGGACTCTCGGGGCGTACCTGGACAGGGAAGGAAGCTCTATTACAAGCCATTGACACTGTGTGTACCTTCTGCAGGTGAGAGGATAGTGGAATCAGATTACCTTTATGTATACTGTCTAGAATTTCCTTGCAATTCTTTAATACATGTATGGAGAAAGGCTTCAGGTATGATGTTTTATTTAGGGAGGCCTTAAAGAATGACTCCGTCGATGGACAACCTACAATTGACGTGGTAGGTACCCCAGTATCTTGATGAAGGCTTTTATTCTATACATCATGTACCGATCTGATCCGACATTTACTAATTGTTTTGACTTCTATTCTATACATCATGTATCGATCTGATCTGACATTTACTAATCATTTTTTCAGGTGATAGAGGCTGTGATGAAGGAATGCAAGAAAGAAAACATTGTGTACAAAATGGAAGCCATGAAATGTATGGGGAATCTGTTAGAGGGGTACAAGGTTGATCGCTTCAAGGACATGTGGTCTCTCATCACTCCTGTCTTACAGGTAAGTAGGTCAAGGTGGTGAAATCTGTAATCTGTTCGAGGAGTACAAGGTTGATCGCTTCAAGGACATGTGGTCTCTCACCACACCTGTCTTACAGGTTAAGTAGGTCAAGGTGGTGAAATCTGTAATCTGTAAGAATCGACTCAAGGACATGTGGTTTCTTATCTTGATTGTTTACTTTTAAGGAAATATGGTAAACTATTGATTGGCTTTAAATGTATGGCATTATGTCAGGTTTCTTAATATCAAGATGTACAGATACATGTAGAAAAGCTGTAATTGATATCAAGATGTACAGATACATGTAGGAGAGCTGTAATTGATATCGAGATGTACAGATACATGTAGGAGAGCTGTAATTGATATCGAGATGTACAGATACATGTAGGAGAGCTGTAATTGATATCGAGATATACAGATACATGTAGGAGAGCTGTAATTGATATCGAGATGTACAGATACATGTAGGAGAGCTGTAATTGATATCGAGATATACAGATACATGTAGGAGAGCTGTAATTGATATCAAGATATACAGATACATGTAGGAGAGCTGTAATTGATATCGAGATGTACAGATACATGTAGGAGAGCTGTAATTGATATCGAGATGTACAGATACATGTAGGAGAGCTGTAATTGATATCGAGATATACAAATACATGTTGGAGAGCTGTAATTGATATCAAGATATACAGATACATGTAGGAGAGCTGTAATTGATATCAAGATGTACAGATACATGTAGGAGAGCTGTAATTGATATCAAGATATACAGATACATGTAGGAGAGCTGTAATTGATATCAAGATATACAGATACATGTAGGAGAGCTGTAATTGATATCAAGATCTACAGATACATGTAGGAGAGCTGTAATTGATATCGAGATGTACAGATACATGTAGAAAAGCTGTAATTGATATCAAGATGTACAGATACATGTAGGAGAGCTGTAATTGATATCGAGATGTACAGATACATGTAGGAGAGCTGTAATTGATATCAAGATGTACAGATACATGTAGGAGAGCTGTAATTGATATCGAGATATACAGATACATGTAGGAGAGCTGTAATTGATATCGAGATGTACAGATACATGTAGGAGAGCTGTAATTGATATCGAGATGTACAGATACATGTAGGAGAGCTGTAATTGATATCGAGATATACAGATACATGTAGGAGAGCTGTAATTGATATCAAGATATACAGATACATGTAGGAGAGCTGTAATTGATATCAAGATGTACAGATACATGTAGAAGAGCTGTAATTGGAATAAGCTGGACATGCTGTACATTATTTTTTTTTGTACAATAAGTGTTTATTTTGCTAACTTCAGTCAAAGACAGAAGACGATGATGAGAAGAGTAAACGAGAGTTACAGAGGGAGAGTTACTATGAAGTACTGGGCCAGGCCTGGCCTCACAACCACAATACACAAGGTATGGCCAGGTGTAAAACAGGTGCTCAGAACACAAGTATCACAATGATGCTGGTTGTCTGAAACCGTTTCCTGATTCCATGTGTTTGATACAATCATGGATTGCTTTAATCATTACAGATGAATTTTCCTCTCCATTCCGTTGTCTGTTGTGTGAATCTCTACCACAACACGTGTGGAAAGTCCAGCTGACAATCCTCAGATCTCTATACAAGTTTGTCGATAGGTAAGTCTGGAATAATCAGATCTCTACACAAGTTTGTTAATAGGTAAGTCTGACAATCCTCAGATCTCTACATAAGTTTGTCCATAGGTAAGTCTGGAATAATCTGATCTCTACACAAGTTTGTCGATAGGTAAGTCTGACAATCCTCAGATCTCTAAACAAGTTTGTCGATAGGTAAGTCTGACAATCCTCAGATCTCTAAACAAGTTTGTCTATAGGTAAGTCTGGAATAATCAGATCTCTACATAAGTTTGTTGATAGGTAAGTCTGACAATCCTCAGATCTCTACATAAGTTTGTCGATAGGTAAGTCTGGAATAATCTGATCTCTACATAAGTTTGTCCATAAGTAAGTCTGACAATTCTCAAATCTCTACATAAGTTTGTCGATAGGTAAGTCTGGAATAATCGGATCTCTACACAAGTTTGTTAATAGGTAAGTCTGACAATCCTCAGATCTCTACATAAGTTTGTTGATAGGTAAGTCTGACAATCCTCAGATCTCTACATAAGTTTGTCGATAGGTAAGTCTGGAATAATCTGATCTCTACATAAGTTTGTCCATAAGTAAGTCTGACAATTCTCAAATCTCTACATAAGTTTGTCGATAGGTAAGTCTGGAATAATCGGATCTCTACACAAGTTTGTTAATAGGTAAGTTTGACAATCCTCAGATCTCTACATAAGTTTGTTGATAGGTAAGTCTGGAATAATCAGATCTCTACACAAGTTTGTCGATAGGTAAGTCTGGAATAATCAGATCTCTACATAAGTTTGTTGATAGGTAAGTCTGACAATCCTCAGATCTCTACATAAGTTTGTCGATAGGTAAGTCTGGAATAATCAGATCTCTACACAAGTTTGTCGATAGGTAAGTCTGACAATCCTCAGATCTCTAAACAAGTTTGTCGATAGGTAAGTCTGGAATAATCTGATCTCTACACAAGTTTGTCGATAGGTAAGTCTGACAATTCTCAAATCTCTACATAAGTTTGTCGATAGGTAAGTCTGGAATAATCTGATCTCTACATAAGTTTGTCGATAGGTAAGTCTGGAATAATCTGATCTCTACATAAGTTTGTCAATAGGTAAGTCTGACAATCCTCAAATCTCTACATAAGTTTGTCGATAGGTAAGTCTGAAATAGTCAATGAATGATAAACTTATAACAAACTTCCAAAGACATGTCTGCTACAGCCATAGGCAGTTCACTGTGATGAAGGGAGCTCACTGTGAAGAAGGCAGCTCATTGTGACGAAGGCAGCTCATTGTGATGAAGGCAGCTCATTGTGATGAAGACAGCTCACTGTAATGAAGGCAGCTCATTGTGATGAAGGCAGGTCACTGTAATGAAGGCAGCTCATTGTGATGAAAGCAGCTCATTGTGATGAAGGCAGCTCACTGTAATGAAGGCAGCTCATTGTGATGAAGGCAGCTCATTGTGATGAAGGCAGCTTATTGTGATGAAGGCAGCCCACTGTAATGAAGGCAGCTCACTGTAATGAAGGCAGCTCGACACCTTGACAAAGGCAGTGTAGATGTATTCTAGACCTGGCATTCTCAGCTTTGAATGATCCTGGTTAAGACTAACTGCAGTAATGTAGCCATCCCTGATTTGTAGCATTTTGGGGATTGCCTTGTCTAGAAATGTCAGATTGTTGAAAATCAGGAAGACAAAATTATTGTAGCTTGAAGGAGTAAATCTGTTTCCAGGGAACTGTCAGCCCTGTCTCGTCCAAACACACTTGGATTAACGTCTGCAGAATACACTACCTGCCATGCAGAGGAGGATGCTTGTCACCTATATTTTCCCATGACTGACCAGGTTCATTTGGAAAGAAGTGTTAAGACCACACTATAAGCCTTGTGTTGATTTGTATGGATGATGACAAAAGAGACAAAGACTATCCTATAAAGCCTCACGTTGACTTAACTTGTATAGATAAGGGAATGTACACTGTGCTTTTGCTTTGAATGTGGGCTGTGTGATAAAGGCAGTTTTAGTGATCTATATTTCTCAATGACTGACCAGGTTCAAGTTTCTGAGCAGGAACTAAAAGACTTCACTGTAAGCCTCGCATTGATGTGTATGGAAGACTTCACTGTAAGCCTCGCGTTGATGTGTATGGATGACTACACTGTAAGCCTCGCTTTGATGTGTATGGATGACTACACTGTAAGCCTCGCGTTGATGTGTATGGATGACTACACTGTAAGCCTCGCGTTGATGTGTATGGATGACTACACTGTAAGCCTCGCGTTGATGTGTATGGATGATGATTGAAGGAATGTATACTATTATGTTAAATGTATCTTCATAATCTGGATGATGCTGTGTTTGGGAATTGTGAAAGTCAGTGTTTAGATTATAGGGTGTTCAGCTTAATATGGGTATTTTGATAATTACAATATGATTTAATTATTATATGTTCATTATATATTGATTAACATATTTATAATTATTTTGTGTGTATTTTGAATAAACAGGTATCATAAATTTGACCATGAAGAAACCTTCAAAGAATCTACGAACTACACAGAGGTGGTGAGCACGATAGTCAAAGCCATCACACCATGCATAGGTAAACGACCTCTAAAATTACAAACATAGGTAAACGACCTCTAAAATTACAAACAGAGTTAAACGACCTCTAAAATTACAAACATAGGTAAACGACCTCTAAAATTACAAACATAGTTAAACGACCTCTAAAATTACAAACATAGGTAAACGACCTCTAAAATTACAAACATAGGTAAACGACCTCTAAAATTACAAACTCACTCATTTATAGAATTCATATCTTCATATAATTTTCTTTTTTTCCAAAATATAGGAAATTATGTTCTAATGTGCAATATTTTCACTTTCTCAAGAATCATGCAAGCTCAATGGCAATCAGTAGTAGGATTGAAACACTGATCAATTATAGCAAGAATTTTCACTTCAACACTAAAATGTTTTGTATAGATTTTTTGTATAAACTGCTACTTTTTGTATAGATTTTTTGTATAAACTGTACTTTTTGTATAGATTTTTTCATAAACTGCCACTTTTTGTATAGATTTTTTGTATAAACTGCCACTTTTTGAAGATTTTTTGTATAAACTGCCACTTTTTGTATAGATTTTTTTTTATAAACTGCCACTTTTTAAAGATTTTTTGTATAAACTGCCACTTTTTGTATAGATTTTTTGTATAAACTGCCACTTTTTGAAGATTTTTTTGTGTATAAACTGCTACTTCTTGTAACACTTGAAGTTGAACTGTTTAGTACCAACTGCAGAATGACTTACATGAA